>NC_091349.1:1915509-1918009 GCF_038502225.1 Cherax quadricarinatus
AAAGGAAGGGGTAGCAGTAATGTTAAATGATCAGTTATGGAAGGAGAAAAGAGAATATGAATGTGTAAATTCAAGAATTATGTGGATTAAAGTAAAGGTTGGATGCGAGAAGTGGGTCATAATAAGCGTGTATGCACCTGGAGAAGAGAGGAATGCAGAGGAGAGAGAGAGATTTTGGGAGATGTTAAGTGAATGTATAGGAGCCTTTGAACCAAGTGAGAGAGTAATTGTGGTAGGGGACTTGAATGCTAAAGTAGGAGAAACTTTTAGAGAGGGTGTGGTAGGTAAGTTTGGGGTGCCAGGTGTAAATGATAATGGGAGCCCTTTGATTGAACTTTGTATAGAAAGGGGTTTAGTTATAGGTAATACATATTTTAAGAAAAAGAGGATAAATAAGTATACACGATATGATGTAGGGCGAAATGACAGTAGTTTGTTGGATTATGTATTGGTAGATAAAAGACTGTTGAGTAGACTTCAGGATGTACATGTTTATAGAGGGGCCACAGATATATCAGATCACTTTCTAGTTGTAGCTACACTGAGAGTAAAAGGTAGATGGGATACAAGGAGAATAGAAGCATCAGGGAAGAGAGAGGTGAAGGTTTATAAACTAAAAGAGGAGGCAGTTAGGGTAAGATATAAACAGCTATTGGAGGATAGATGGGCTAATGAGAGCATAGGCAATGGGGTCGAAGAGGTATGGGGTAGGTTTAAAAATGTAGTGTTAGAGTGTTCAGCAGAAGTTTGTGGTTACAGGAAAGTGGGTGCAGGAGGGAAGAGGAGCGATTGGTGGAATGATGATGTAAAGAGAGTAGTAAGGGAGAAAAAGTTAGCATATGAGAAGTTTTTACAAAGTAGAAGTGATGCAAGGAGGGAAGAGTATATGGAGAAAAAGAGAGAGGTTAAGAGAGTGGTGAAGCAATGTAAAAAGAGAGCAAATGAGAGAGTGGGTGAGATGTTATCAACAAATTTTGTTGAAAATAAGAAAAAGTTTTGGAGTGAGATTAACAAGTTAAGAAAGCCTAGAGAACAAATTGATTTGTCAGTTAAAAATAGGAGAGGAGAGTTATTAAATGGAGAGTTAGAGGTATTGGGAAGATGGAAGGAATATTTTGAGGAATTGTTAAATGTTGATGAAGATAGGGAAGCTGTGATTTCGTGTATAGGGCAAGGAGGAATAACATCTTGTAGGAGTGAGGAAGAGCCAGTTGTGAGTGTGGGGGAAGTTCGTGAGGCAGTAGGTAAAATGAAAGGGGGTAAGGCAGCCGGGATTGATGGGATAAAGATAGAAATGTTAAAAGCAGGTGGGGATATAGTTTTGGAGTGGTTGGTGCAATTATTTAATAAATGTATGGAAGAGGGTAAGGTACCTAGGGATTGGCAGAGAGCATGCATAGTTCCTTTGTATAAAGGCAAAGGGGATAAAAGAGAGTGCAAAAATTATAGGGGGATAAGTCTGTTGAGTGTACCTGGTAAAGTGTATGGTAGAGTTATAATTGAAAGAATTAAGAGTAAGACGGAGAATAGGATAGCAGATGAACAAGGAGGCTTTAGGAAAGGTAGGGGGTGTGTGGACCAGGTGTTTACAGTGAAACATATAAGTGAACAGTATTTAGATAAGGCTAAAGAGGTCTTTGTGGCATTTATGGATTTGGAAAAGGCGTATGACAGGGTGGATAGGGGGGCAATGTGGCAGATGTTGCAAGTGTATGGTGTAGGAGGTAGGTTACTGAAAGCAGTGAAGAGTTTTTACGAGGATAGTGAGGCTCAAGTTAGAGTATGTAGGAAAGAGGGAAATTTTTTCCCAGTAAAAGTAGGCCTTAGACAAGGATGTGTGATGTCACCGTGGTTGTTTAATATATTTATAGATGGGGTTGTAAGAGAAGTAAATGCGAGGGTCTTGGCAAGAGGCGTGGAGTTAAAAGATAAAGAATCACACACAAAGTGGGAGTTGTCACAGCTGCTCTTTGCTGATGACACTGTGCTCTTGGGAGATTCTGAAGAGAAGTTGCAGAGATTGGTGGATGAATTTGGTAGGGTGTGCAAAAGAAGAAAATTAAAGGTGAATACAGGAAAGAGTAAGGTTATGAGGATAACAAAAAGATTAGGTGATGAAAGATTGAATATCAGATTGGAGGGAGAGAGTATGGAGGAGGTGAACGTATTCAGATATTTGGGAGTGGACGTGTCAGCGGATGGGTCTATGAAAGATGAGGTGAATCATAGAATTGATGAGGGAAAAAGAGTGAGTGGTGCACTTAGGAGTCTGTGGAGACAAAGAACTTTGTCCTTGGAGGCAAAGAGGGGAATGTATGAGAGTATAGTTTTACCAACGCTCTTATATGGGTGTGAAGCGTGGGTGATGAATGTTGCAGCGAGGAGAAGGCTGGAGGCAGTGGAGATGTCATGTCTGAGGGCAATGTGTGGTGTGAATATAATGCAGAGAATTAGTAGTTTGGAAGTTAGGAGGAGGTGCGGGATTACCAAAACTGTTGTC
>NC_091349.1:1925509-2003009 GCF_038502225.1 Cherax quadricarinatus
ATGTTAGTTTAGTGCCAGGAATGCCTACATTGTTCATTCTGGACCCTATTTTGAAATTGGAATATTTTGAACTTTGTGTTAAATTGGCCAAATTAACAATTTCCGATCACTTTATTTTGTAGTTGAAACAGTTGACTTGGCGATTTCTTGTGCTCAATCGATAGAATAGAAGTAATACTAGTGAAATAGCTAAGAATTTGGTTGATTGGAATAATGTAATTGGCCTAAAATGGGAGTCAAAGTCGGCAAAATCGCCGATTCGTAAATATCGCTGACACATCAAAATTCGCGAGAGCATAATTTCGTCCATTTTCCACCAAATTTCGTACTTTTTGTTTTATTACCTTCACAAAAAGATTCTCTACGATTTCATAAGAAAAAATAACAAATTTTTTTTTTGAAAATTCTTGGACACTGGTGCGTGACTCCAGATTTGGGCCTTGGACCCTGAAAGGGTTAAATATATATTACACAAATAGTCGTAGTGCTAGGAATAAGATGGATGAGTTGAGACTAGTTGCTAGTGCAGGTAACATTGATGTATTTGCCGTAACTGAGACGTGGTTCAATATGAAAAATCGGGACATGCCTGCGGAATGTCACATTCAGGGTTTTAACCCTTTGACTGTCGAAGGGCCAAATCCTGAAGTTGCTTCTGGTGTCGCAAAATATTCGAAAAAAAAAAAATTATTTTTTCTTGTGAAATGATAGAGAATCTTTTCCCGATTGTAAAGACACCAAAAAAACGAAATTTGATGGAAAACTGACGGAATTACGCTCTCGCGAAGTTAGCGACTTCGGCGATATTTAAAAATCGGCAATTTCGCCCACTTTGAGCCCTATTTTCGGCTAATTCCGTTATTCCAGTCAACCAAACTCATAACTATTTCTTCAGAACTCTATTTTTTCTATCGATTGAGTACAAGAAACTGCCCATTTACCGATTTCAACTACCCAATAACATGGTCAGAAATTTGCAATTTGGCCAATTTCACGAAAATTAAAAAATACGACAATTTCAAAATAAGGTCCAGAATGAACAATGCAGACATTCCTGGCTCTAAAATAACATTTTCTTTGTTCATCAGTCATGTCTCCAGGTCCCTGTGATATTACTCTTGCTTTTTATTTTGAAATTTTATTCAAACAAAAAATAGAAGATTTACTGTTATGCAGACTACTGCAATACTGTAATAATTGTAAAAATTACATCAACCCATTCATGACTGCGTATTAGAATGGCTATTTGGACATTTATTGGACAATGACATCATTTGTTTACTTTTGAACATCGGCAAAAATCAAACATTTCCTGTACTTTGTGCTCCATTTCCAGGTTCTTTTTATAGTAAAATTAATCAAAATCACCTCCATTTCTATAATATAGTTTCCATTCTATCAAATGAGACCAAGAAAACGAGAATACAACCACAAATACTATACGAAAATAGACCACAAAGTCGGCATTTTAATTAAAAAAAACGGTCGGAGTTTTTTTTTTCTCATTATGCACTGCGTGCTCCAGGATTTTTTTTATGTGGTGCACACTGACCACACAGACCCATTCTCTCACATG
Organism: Cherax quadricarinatus; assembly: GCF_038502225.1. Lineage (NCBI taxonomy): Eukaryota > Metazoa > Arthropoda > Malacostraca > Decapoda > Parastacidae > Cherax > Cherax quadricarinatus. The sequence continues at coordinate 1,927,086 of NC_091349.1, forward strand.
TGGGCCTACTAGCTTTCTCCTGCCTGATTTGAAGCCGCTAGAATTTATGAGTATATATACGTCAAACACGGTACCTCACAAACGTATATATACGGCCGCGACAGTCAAAGGGTTAAATTGTTCCAAGTAGATAGAAGTATCGGGAAGAGGGGTGGGGTGGCATTGTATGTCGGAGATCGCTTGAACTGTTGCATAAAAACGGGTATTAAGTCTGAAGTAACACATACAGAGTCTGTTTGGATAGAATTTTCAGAGAGGCATGAAAAATTTATTTTAGGTGTGATATACCTTCCCCCAAACTTAGATAGGGACCAAGGGAGACTACTATGGCAGGAAATTGTTAGGGCCACAAGACATGATAATGTAGTAATTCTAGGAGACTTTAACTTTAGTCATATTGATTGGAATTTCTTGACTGGGAATTTAGAATCATACGACTTCTTAGAAGTAGTTCAGGATTGTTTTTTGAAGCAGTTTGTGACAGAACCTACAAGGGGTAATAACCTGCTTGACTTAGTTCTGGCAAACAATGAATCCCTTGTTAATAATTTAGAAATTTCAGAGGAACTCGGTGCTAGCGACCACAAATCAATTACATTTAGCATTGAATGGAAGTACGATAGTAGGGATAACTCAGTAACAGTCCCAGATTTTCGCTTAGCAGATTACGATGGGCTTAGAGAACACTTATCATCTGTTGACTGGGGTAACGAAGAGAGCTATCAATATGACAGTTTTCTGAACACTATACATGCTGCTCAAAGAACGTTTATCCCGTATAAAGAAATTAGATCAAATAGAAACGACCCAAAATGGACGAATAATAGGCTGAAATATCTACTAGGGTATAAGAAAGGAATTTATAGGCATATCAAAAGAGGTGAGGGTCATCTTATGAATCAGTATATTGACATTAAGAAGGACATTAAAAAGCTAAAAGGGACTATGAAATTAAAGTTGCTAGGGATTCTAAAACTAACCCAAAAAGTTTTTTCCAGTTCTATAGAACAAAAGTTAGAGATAAGATAGGTCCCCTTGAAAATAACTATGGGCATCTTACTGACAAAGAGAATGAAATGTGCTCGATTTTAAATAATTATTTTCTCTCGGTTTTTACACAGGAAGACACTAACAATATTCCAGTAATTAATTTTTATAGTTGGCTAGAAGAAGATAAATTATGTAACTTTACAGTCACTAGTGAGATGGTTGTGAAGCAGATAGATAGACAGACTGAAGCAAAATAAGTCGCCAGGTCCTGATGAGTTTTTTTCAAGGGTTCTTAAGGAATGCAAAATGGAACTCTGTGAACCATTAACTAATATTTTTAATTTATCTCTTCAAACAGGTGTAGTGTCTGATATGTGGAAGATGGCTAATGTTATTCTTATTTTTAAAACGGGACAAGTCGTTACCGTCAAATTACCGCCCAATAAGCCTGACCTCAATTGTAGGCAAATTACTAGAGTCAATTATAGCTGAGATTATAAGAAGCCATCTCGATAAGCATAGCTTGATTAATGATACTCAGCATGGATTCACAAGAGGCTGGTCTTGTCTAACTAATTTATTAACTTTCTTCAGTAAAGCTTTTGAGGCTGTTGACCACGATAAAGAATTTGATATTATTTACTTAGATTTTAGTAAGGCTTTTGATAGAGTTTTGCACCAAAGACTTTTAAAGAAAGTGGCAGCTCGTGGCATTGGGGGAAAAGTGCTCTCGTGGATCGAGTCATGGCTCACAGACAGGAAGCAGTGTGTGTCCATAAATGGGGTTAAATCCGAGTGGGGATCTGTAACAAGTGGCGTTCCACAGGGATCAGTCTTGGGCCCGTTGTTGTTTATAATATATATCAGTGATCTTGATGAGGGAATTAATAGTGATATGAGTAAATTCGCCGATGACACAAAGATAGGTAGGATAATTGATTCAAACGTAAATGTTAGGGAACTTCAGGAGGATTTAAACAAACTATTCTTGGTCAGAAAAGTGGCAGATGCAGTTCAATGTAGATAAATGCAAGGTTCTGAAGCTTGGGAGTGTCCATAACCCTAGCACTTATAAGTTAAATGATGTAGAAATTAGCCATACAGATTGCGAAAAGGACTTGGGGGTTATGGTGAGCAGCAACCTTAAACCAAGACAGCAATGCCTAAGCATACGTAATAAGGCAAATAGATTACTGGGATTTATATCAAGAAGTGTAAGCAACAGAAGTCCAGAGGTCATACTGCAGCTTTATACATCATTAGTAAGGCCTCACCTAGATTATGCAGCTCAATTCTGGTCTCCATATTACAGAATGGACATAAAGTTGTTAGAAAACATTCAGCGTAGGATGACTAAATTAATACAAAGCATTAGAAATCTTCCTTATGAAGAAAGATTGAGGACTCTTAAGTTACATTCACTTGTTAGACGAAGAATGAGGGGAGACCTGATAGAAGTGTATAAGTGGAAGATAGGTATTAATAAAGGAGATATTAATAATGTCTTCAGGATATCTCTCCAAGAGAGAACCCGCAGTAATGGATTTAAATTAGATAAGTTTAGATTTAGGAAGGACATAGGAAAGTATTGGTTTGGAAATAGGGTAGTTGATGAGTGGAACAGTCTACCTAGTTGGGTTATTGAGGCTGGGACTTTGGGTAGTTTCAAATTTAGGTTGGATAAGTACATGAGTGGGAGGGGTTGGATTTGAGTGGGACTTGCACATCAGAGCTTATTTCTTGGGTAGCATTGAAAATTGGGTTGGGCAAATGTTTTGTTAGTGGGATGAATTGTAAAGGACCTGCCTAGTATGGGCCAACAGGCCTGCTACAGTGTTCCTCCTTTCTTATGTTCTTATATGATTTTGAAAGTAAGTTTATGTGATGAAGAATACTGTAGAAAATATTATAATAAACATCAGGATCTTCCCGGAATGTACACATGGCCTTCACACCTGCTGGTACTGACATCTAATTAATTTTTTATTTCATTTCATTATTTTTCTTGTGATTTAAATACGACTTAGAAAGCAGACAACACTTTGATTTATCTTGGATCAGTATTGTGTGGCCGCTGATCCAAGATGGACTAAACTCAGCCTATCCTCCTAATTAAAGTTTGTATTTTACTGTGGCTAAATTGGATGTGTGACTGTGGCACTGGAATGAAAAGAGAGTATGTGAGTGTCAATTTTAATGTGTGCTCCTAAAGATTTTATTGCCTTTATGTATTGTTGTATTTATTAGCATTGTAGTATGCTATAACTTGTTAAATTGCTTATAGGCAACAATCTTATCAAGTCTAACCCAAAGAGTATAAAGAGAAATTTGCTTAAAATCTTATGTGAGAAATTGACTGTTGCTTTAGGAGGAGGGGTTACCAAGACATTGTTTTAATTTTCAATTTGTGAGCTAATTGTGAATTGTTTCAGCTATAGTATTGTAACTTATGTTTTTCACAAATGATAAATTATGTCATTGCCTTAGGATTGTAATGTTATCAGTGAGACCTCAGAAAATATATACTTTTTTTTTTTTTCTTCAACAAGTCGGCCGTCTCCCACCGAGGCAGGGTGACCCAAAAAAGAAAGAAAATCCCCAAAAAGAAAATACTTTCATCATCATTCAACACTTTTACCACACTCACACATTATCACTGTTTTTGCAGAGGTGCTCAGAATACAACAGTTTAGAAGCATACACATATAAAGATACACAACATATCCCTCCAAACTGCCAATATCCCAAACCCCTCCTTTAAAGTGCAGGCATTGTACTTCCCATTTCCAGGACTCAAGTCTGACTATATGAAAATAACCGGTTTCCCTGAATCCCTTCACTAAATATTACCCTGCTCACACTCCAACAGATCGTCAGGTCCCAAGTACCATTTGTCTCCATTCACACCTATCTAACACGCTCATGCACGCTTGCTGGAAGTCCAAGCCCCTTGCCCACAAAACCTCCTTTACCCCCTCTCTCCAACCCTTTCGAGGACGACCCCTACCCCGCCTTCCTTCCCCTATAGATTTATATGCTTTCCATGTCATTCTACTTTGATCCATTCTCTCTAAATGACCAAACCACCTCAACAACCCCTCTTCTGCCCTCTGACTAATACTTTTATTAACTCCACACCTTTTCCTAATTTCTACACTCCACATTTTCTGCATAATATTTACACCACACATTGCCCTTAAACAGGACATCTCCACTGCCTCCAACCGTCTCCTCGCTGCTGCATTTACCACCCAAGCTTTACACCCATATAAGAGTGTTGGTACTACTATACTTTCATACATTCCCTTCTTTGCCTCCATAGATAACGTTTTTTGACTCCACATATACCTCAACGCACCACTCACCTTTTTTCCCTCATCAATTCTATGATTAACCTCATCCTTCATAAATCCATCCACCGACACGTCAACTCCCAAGTATCTGAAAACATTCACTTCTTCCATACTCCTCCTCCCCAATTTGATATCCAATTTTTCTTTATCTAAATCATTTGATACCCTCATCACCTTACTCTTTTCTATGTTCACTTTCAACTTTCTACCTTTACACACATTCCCAAACTCATCCACTAACCTTTGCAATTTTTCTTTAGAATCTCCCATAAGCACAGTATCATCAGCAAAAAGTAACTGTGTCAATTCCCATTTTGAATTTGATTCCCCAAAATTTAATCCCACCCCTCTCCCGAACACCCTAGCATTTACTTCCTTTACAACCCCATCTATAAATATATTAAACAACCATGGTGACATTACACATCCCTGTCTAAGACCTACTTTTACCGGGAAGTAGTCTCCCTCTCTTCTACACACCCTAACCTGAGCCTCACTATCCTCATAAAAACTCTTTACAGCATTTAATAACTTACCACCTATTCCATATACTTGCAACATCTGCCACATTGCTCCTCTATCCACTCTATCATATGCCTTTTCTAAATCCATAAATGCAATAAAAACTTCCCTACCTTTATCTAAATACTGTTCACATATATGCTTCAATGTAAACACTTGATCTACACATCCCCTACCCACTCTGAAACCTCCTTGCTCATCTGCAATCCTACGTTATACAATATATAAATACAGGTATTTTTTTTCCTGAGTACTGTTACATACATGATGAACCCCTTTCCATAATGTTAAGGGTTGGGCTGTAGAAGTTTGTGTTCCTTTTGCATCTAAGTATTAAGGAATTATGGCACTGAATTAATTTCAAAGAATTGTTTATCCAGTCCAAATACAATTTTATAGGCCTATATAAATATGTTATTTTCAGTAAAATTGGTCTATAAGTGTAATTGTTTATAAGAAGAGAAACATGCCTCAATATTTTTTTCAGAGCGCTCATTTCTTTTGGTCATATTTTTTGATCACTGATGAGTGGAACTTCTCTTTAAATTTTGTATTTTACTTGGGAGTTGGGAGAGTGTTACCCTGTGTTTATCCTCTCAGGGAGAAGGCTCGTGAAAGAGAGCGCGACCGGGAAAGGGAACGACCAGATAAAAGGAAACGATCTCCTGAAGCTAAGCCCAAGGATGAACTTTCAAAGGCAGAGGTATGTGAACTTACTAAGTTACATTTAAAGGGGATCAGGTCCCAACTACTGATGTGACATCTGGACCTACAATTGATCAGCATTATAGGTTCCTGGGTACTTGGACCTTATCATGCATACTCTAAGAATTGTGTATCCATTCGGCATCACAATCAGTTTACTCCCTGACTGCATCTCTCAGCCCTTCTTCAGAGTGCAGGCACTTCAGAGCATAGCCCCATTTCATTACAAATCAATAAACCCAGCTCTAACTCAGAGTTATTTGACCTACATTTAAAAACATCACAAAGTGCACATTATTTTATTTTATTTTCAAACAGCATTTATACTATTTTTGTTAACAGTAATTGGTCTTACATTCCTGAGATATTGCTTTATAAAATCACTGTTGCATTGCAAATGTTGAGAGGTGATTGTTTTGTGCAATGCGTTTTAATCTGTAATATTTGTATGCAGATAGAGGAAGAGGAAAGACGTGAAAAGGAGAAGAAGTTTAAGAAAGAACCTTTGTCCTTGGAAGAAATGGTAGCAAGGAAGAGAGCAGAAGAGGAAGCTCTGAGTCGGCCAAAGTTTTTGACCAAGGCAGAAAGGCAAGCAGAAGCCCTCAGGCGGCGACAAGAAGAGGTGATTCTAATGTAGTGTTGTTTCTTTTTTATGTAATAAAGAAGAGGGATCTTTGTATTCACTCATTGACACTTTTATGTAAATAATAAAGCACAGTATGAGTTATGCTGTTTTATTTGTGAAGACATTTTGTCTACCAGGGATTTTATTAGTTCACTCAGTTACTGAATTGATAAAAGTCCCTGGTGGATGAAACTTCATCACAAATAAAATGCTATAACCCTCATTGTGTGTTATTGTCATACTGTCTATTTACTCTTCCATTGTATTATGGTACTATATTGACACTGTATACCAGTGAAACTAGTTGCTATCTTAGGTTTGTGCTTCGCAAACAATCTAATTCTTGTTTAACTCATGCCCACTAACATACCCGTCTTACACATTCACCTGCCTCACACAGTAACATGTACCTATTACAGTGATCTAATGTTAATGTAAGTAACTCAGTTTACCTTATTCCTAGTATATCTCCTTTTGTTGTAACTGCTTTTCACATAGTTGAGTTACTTAGCTGTTTTAACTTTTAAGGTTTAAGTACTTTTAAGGTTTAGTACAATCACCTCAGTGGAAAAAAGTAACTTTGTCTGACTTTTTTTTTTTGGGTTATCCTAGGTAATCTACACATGCCTTTTTTCTTTTCCTTTCTTTTTTTTTCCATCAAACTGGCCATATCTCACCAAGGCAAGGTGATCCAAAAAGAAAAATGAAAGTTTCTCTTTTTAACTCTAGTAATGTATACAGGCAAAGGGGTTACTAGCCCCTTGCTCCTGTCATTTTAGTCGCCTCTTACGACGCGCATGGCTTACGGAGGAAGAATTCTGTTCCACTTCCCCATGGAGATGAGAGGAAATAAACAAGAACTAGTCAGAAAATAGAAGAAAAGCCAGAGGGGTATGTCTATATACGTACGTATATGCTTGCACGTGCATGTGTAGTGTGACCTAAGTGTAAGTAGAAGTAGCAAGACGTACCTGAAATCTTGCATGATTTTTTTTTTTTTTAACAAGTTGGCCGTCTCCCACCTAGGCAGGGTGACCAAAAAAAAAAAAGAAAATCCCCAAAAAGAAAACACTTTCATCATCATTCATCACTTTCACCTCACTCACACATAATCACTGTTTTTGCAGAGGTGCTCAGAACACAACAGTTTAGAAGCATATACGTATAAAGACACAACATATCCCTCCAAACTGCTAATATCCCGAAACCCCTCATTTACAGTGCAGGCATTGTACTTTCCATTTCCAGGATTCAAGTTCGGCTATATAAAAATAACATGTTTAACATGTTTGCATGTTTATGAGACAGAAAAAAGACACCAGGAATCCTACCATCATGTAAAACAATTACAAGCTTTCGTTTTTACACTCACTTGGCAGGACGGCAGTACCTCCCTGGGTGGTTGCTGTCTACCAACCTACTACGTAGAACATATGCTGTTATGCACAATAACTGAATTTATGTGTGCCTATAACTGAATAAACTTATTTACGTACTCCATATATACTACAAAATGTGTGTAAATCTTTGTATATGAATTCTTTATAAGATTGTAGGTTTTATTCCAATAATCCATTTACTTATGACATCAAGATTATTAAAGAACTTTACCTTTGCATGAAGTTGTTATACAGTATGTGTTTCTGTTCTTTACAGATTGATGAGGTACGTAAGAGGCAAGATGAGGAGAGGAAGGCACGAGATGCAATGTACCAGGATGGTCGGAGGGAACTCGAGCAGGCCTTACGGCAGGAAGATCCTCGAGAGCGGGACCGCCACCGTCGAGACCGGGAACCAAGAGAGAATAAAGAGGACATTGAGTTAGAGAGAAAAAAGCAGCTTGAACGAGATGCTGTTAATGAGAGGTATTTAGGGATTGTGAAGAAGAAGAAAAAGATTCGCAGGCTGAATGACCGTAAATTTGTATTTGACTGGGATGCTGGTGAGGACACTTCTGTGGACTACAATGAGCTCTACATCAATAAGCATCTGGTTCATTTCTTTGGTCGTGGGCATTTTGGTGGACTAGACTTAAAAGAGCAAAAGAAGATTCAATCTAAGTTCTATGGAAACTACATTGAACATCGCCGTACACAGGCTGACAAAGACCAAGAGATAATCCGCATGAAGAAGGAGCAGAAAAAAGAAGATAAGAAAAAGTGGGATGATCGACACTGGAGTGAAAAGAATGTGGAGCAGATGACAGAACGAGATTGGCGAATTTTCAGGGAAGATTACAACATTGCAATTAAGGGAGGTCGAATTCCCAATCCAATTCGGACATGGGCAGAATCTAATATTAAGAAAGATATTCTGGATATTATTGCCAGCGTTGGATACCAGGACCCAACTCCAATTCAAAGACAGGCTATCCCCATTGGTCTACAAAATCGAGACATTATTGGTGTTGCAGAGACTGGCTCTGGTAAGACTTTAGCCTTTCTTATTCCTCTTTTGGAATGGATTCAGTCTCTTCCCAAAATTGCTCGGTTAGAGGATGCAGATCAAGGACCGTATGCATTAGTCATGGCTCCAACTCGAGAGCTTGCACAACAGATTGAAGAAGAAACAACCAAGTTCGGAGGACCTCTTGGCATCCGCACTGTAGCAGTCATTGGTGGCTTGTCACGTGAAGAACAGGGTATGAAGTTACGAATGGGCTGTGAAATTGTAATTGCCACCCCTGGACGTCTTGTAGATGTGCTTGAAAACAGATACCTCGTACTGAACCAGTGCACGTATGTTGTCTTTGATGAGGCTGATAAAATGATTGACATGGGTTTTGAGCCAGATGTTCAAAAAATCTTGAAATTTATGCCAGTGACAAATGAAAAACCAGATAATGAGGATGCTGAAGATGAGGACAAGTTGTTGCAAAATTTCCTCTCTAAACATAAGTATAGGCAAACAGTCATGTTTACAGCTACTATGCCACCTGCTGTAGAAAGGATGGCCAGACAGTACCTTCGTCGACCTGCTTATGTGTACATTGGTTCTATAGGAAAACCAGTGGAGCGCGTTGAACAGGTTGTGTACATGGTAAGTGAACAAGAAAAACGTAAGAAGTTGCTAGATATTTTGAAGCGTGGTATCACACCTCCAGTCCTTATTTTTGTCAATCAAAAGAAGGGTGCAGATGTGTTGGCACGTGGTTTAGAGAAACTGGGTCACAATGCCACAACTCTCCATGGTGGCAAAGGCCAAGAACAGCGTGAGCATGCTCTTGCAAATCTCAAATCTGGAGCAAAAGATATCCTCGTGGCCACAGATGTTGCTGGTCGTGGTATTGATATCAAGGATGTCTCCCTTGTTATTAATTATGACATGGCAAAGAATATTGAAGATTACACCCACAGAATCGGTCGTACAGGTCGTGCAGGAAAGCACGGCAAAGCCATATCTTTCTTAACCAAAGATGACTCTCATTTGTTCTATGACTTGAAGCAGCTGATCTTATCCTCGCCGGTGTCATCCTGTCCACCAGAGCTCGCTAACCACCATGAAGCCCAGCACAAGCCTGGCACAGTTATGACAAAGAAGCGAAGGGAAGAAAAAATATTTGCTTAAGCCAAGGCCTGTAGGCAATTGGCTCTGATGTCAGTTGTGTAAATAGTAATGATGATAATGGATATGCAACTGGTGTTACTGCTAAGTTGTAAAACACTTCAATGAATAGATGGCATACGAGTTGTGTAAGCGCATGAAATATTTCTGTATGTGGTCTTCATAAGCCATCCTTGATAATGTATGCATATTGCTATTAATGTTGAATGCAGTACATTTATTTATTGTATGAGTAAATGGAAATGCATGGGGAAGGTGCTGGTACCTGACATTATGTAAGGTTATTGCAAAGCATTTAACCTCCATTTTTACTTGCATTCTCTGCAAACAAACATCTTAAGTTTCACATTTCTTGTACAAGGAATGTGCTGATTTATTTTCTTTTAAATATATGAAGAACATTTATAATACCTTTCCTTACCAACACAGTTATATGTAATCATATATTTTTTGTATCCACTCGCCCAAGTATGTGCAAGATGGCATTAGTAAATATTGTAAATTATGAATGATTTATTTCCCTAAAGCTGTATAGCCCTTGTGGCTTAGCACTTCTTTTTGATTATAATAATAATAATATTTCCCTAAAATATATTGACTTGTGCCAGGAGTTTTTAAACTTAAATTCTCTGTATTATGTGATCCCCTCCAAGGGCCTCCTTCTTATTTCAACAGAAAGCTGTAGTGCTTGAAAAATACAGTAAACCCTTTATAAACTGGACCTCTATAAAGTGAATATCAGTTAAAACAGATAAAATAATTGGTCAAAGGCTTAACTTAGTCTGTTGAATGGGGTGTCCTATAAAATTGGCATGAAGCAAACCAGATCCACTATATCGCATGGCTGTCTGATCTGGTCATACCCTCAATAACTGTATGACTGTTGTGAGTGTAGCACTTAATTCTGATTGTAATAATAATAATACCCTTGATAAAATGGATCAACTTCACTTGACTACAAGTTTGTCTGTTATGAGTTTCATTCCTAGGCAGTGGGGCCAGTGACTCGGCCTACCTCAGATTATCGTGTGTGTGTGCTCACATATTTCATCTCCAATTTTCCTTGGATTTACAGCCTTTTTCCATTACAGTACTTTATAAAAGTACCTTGTACGGTGTTATTAACACTGTGATAATACGAAGAACCCCTTCTCCTGTATATATTACTAAATTTGAAGGAGAAACTTTTGTTTTTCCTTTTGGGCCACCCAACCTCGGTAGGATACAACCGTTGTGTTGAAAGAAGAAAAATAATACTAAGAAGCATGTGATAACTATTAAGTAGAAATTTGAATTAAGGTCATGTATATACCAGAAATCTGTATGACCCTGGTGGGTTTAGCACTTTGTTTTTATTATAATAATATCTACAAGAAAAGGTACTCAGTTTTTACTATATTCAGTAGTCCATCAGTACAGTAGACTGTCCTCTACATTATGCATTTGTCTGTGTCTGGTAGTCGATCAATTAGGCAGACAACTTCCACTTAATCAAAACTTTCAGTATGATGGAGTTTCGCTAAAACAGATACCCATCCCTCCATCCTATTAGTCTGTTTTATGGAGGTTTCTGCAGTGCTGTATGACCCTTGTGGGTTTAGCACTTAGTTCTGATTGTGGTAATAATATGGACGTTTCACTGTATCAGAGCTGTATGACCCTTGTAGGTTTAGCACTTCTTTATTATTATAATAATCACTGTATCAAAACGAAGTGATGAGCATCATCCTAGGATGCCCATGTATGACTAAAATACTAAATACTGTATTTGGAGAACTTGATATTCTAAGTACTGTGATCCTTTAAGTTATGATATTAATCCGTCCCAGAAAACATCATATTTGCAAAATGTTGTACCTCAAACCCCAAGCTACATGGTTTTACAGTAGTAATTCGTTCAGAGATGCTTGAACACCCAATCTGCCCTTGGATACTTTTTATTGTTTAAACACACTTGGGTTTCCTGAGTGATAAGCATAGGCTGCAGCTTTAAATATTCAGAGGCATTGGCACCCAGACAGGTAGGGAGGGAGGCAGGCAGACCACAGCAGGTAGGGTAAGGAACAGCAAGTTTGCAGGCAGGCAGGTAAATTAGTAAAGAATTGTAAACTTAATTATTACACTCTTGTCCCCCACTCATCTCACACACTGAGGTATGGGGGTCGATCCCCGGTACGATGGAAACATTAGGATGTGTTTCCTTTAAACACCTGCTGTCCACGTTCACCTAGCAGTAAAACAAATAACTGGGTGTAGTCGACTGGTGTGGGTCACATCCTAGGAGAAAGCTGACCTACCTAATTTGCCAGAAAAGCTCTGCATAAAAAGAGGCTTTCTATATAGTAGTATGTCATTAATGTCAGCTAGGCCTGTATACCTTGTACATTACTTGTAGAGATAAAGATTATTATTATTATTAATAAATTATCATTGTTCAAGAATGTATATAGTTATTATTACTATAATTATGGGTGTGAAGCTTGGGTTGTAAATGCTGTGGCGAGGAGGTGGTTGGAGGCAGTGGAGATGTCCTGTCTAAGGGCAATGTGGTGTAAATATTATGCAGAAAATTCGGAGTGTGGAAATTAGAAGAAGGTGTGGAGTTAATAAAAGTATTTGAGGGCTGAAGAGGGGTTGTTGAGGTGGTTTGATCATTTAGAGAGAATGGATCAAGGTAGAATGACATGGAGAGCATATAAATCTGTAGGGGAAGGAAGGCAGGGTAGGGGTCATCCTCGAAAAGGTTGGAAGGAAGGGGTAAAGGAGGTTTTGTGGGCGAGGAGCTTGGACTTCCAGCAAGCCTGTGTGAGCGTGTTCGATAGGAGTGAATGGAGACAAATGGTATTTGGGACCTGACAAGTTGTTAGAGTGTGAGCAGGGTAATATTTAGTGAAGGGATTCAGGGAAACCAGTTATTTTTATATAGCCGGACTTGAGTCCTGGAAATGGGAAGTACAATGCCTACACTCTAAAGGAGGGGTTCGGGATATTGGCGGTTTGGAGGGATATGTTGTGTATCTTTATACGTATATGCTTCTAAACTGTTGTATTCTGGGCACCTTTGCAAAAACAGTGATTATGTGTGAGTGAGGTGAAAGTGTTGAATGATGAAAGTATTTTCTTTTTGGGGATTTTCTTTCTTTTTGGGTCACCCTACCTCGGTGGGAGACGGCCGACTTGTTAAAAAAAAATTATGAGTCATGTTAAAGTCTATGTGCCACCAACAACACTCTAGGAGAACATAAATTTAAGGCGATTTGCCAACTCTAGTGAGTGAACCTGGGACCTTCCTTGTCACTGAGTTATGGCTCATCCCTGCCTTGGAAACCAGATGGGGACCTCCATGCTCTAATTCCCACATTCCCATGCTCCCATATCATGCCCCTATACCCCATGCTCCCATATGCCCTATGCCCCAACATCCGTGTCCTCCCCAGCCTGTGTAACAGCTCATCTCTCATCCCCAGCTCGTGTACATAGTAAGCTGATAAACACTTTCTCCTCTGTACACCCTAATTTACCCTCCGCTGATATATTCTTATCCAAGGGAAGGAAGTGAGAGAGAGAGAGAGAGATTAGTATAAAGTCAGGCAAGTGCCCTATTGGAAATCGGAAACATTGACTATAATGGCTGAGTGGATGACAAAATAATAATACAGAACATTATATAGTAACTTTAATCAACGATTACCCAATCAAGACAAACAATGTGACTTATTATCCTAAATAAAAACTTGAACATGAGCAGGTATCTGTGGTAATAGCGAAGTTTACCTACCTCACTCAGAGATAAAAATAGTCTTAATCTCACTTTTGACATATCTGATCACCACACTACACTTTTTATGATTAAAATATATTTTTTATTACCTTTAAACAATTCTTGGTAGAGTGAGTAATTGTGGTCGTGGGGAAAGGGTGGTAGCGGTATAACTGGTGATGGTACTGGTGTACGTGGTGGTACAACTGGTGATGGTACGGGTGTACGTGGTGGTACAACTGGTGATGGTACTGGCGTACGTGGTGGTACAACTGGTGATGGTACGGGTGTACGTGGTGGTACAACTGGTGATGGTACTGGTGTACGTGGTGGTACAACTGATGATGCCACTGGTGTACGTGGTGGTATAACTGGTGATGGTATTGGTGTACGTGGTGGTATGAACATTAAAATGGTATAAAATACCGACAGGTTGTTAGGTAAGACACATATGCAACAGTTAGGTATCTTTACCTCGAAACGCCTCGCCCACACAGCAGGCCTCTTCAGTCGAGTACAGAAAAGTTGATAGAAGCAGAAGAGACTTGAAGACGATGTAATCAGTCCATCACCCTTAAAGTTTTGAGGTGGTCAGTCCCTCAGTCTGGAAAAGAGCATTGTTTCGTATTGTTTCAGACTACGGAACAATGCTCTTCTCCAGACTGAGGGACTGACCACCTCAAAACTTTAAGGGTGATGGACTGATTACATCGTCTTCAAGTCTCTTCTGCTTCTATCAACTTTTCTGTACTCGACTGAAGAGGCCTGCTGTGTGGGCGAGGCGTTTCGAGGTAAAGATACCTAACTGTTGCATATGTGTCTTACCTAACAACGTGGTGGTATAACTAGTGATGGTACTGGTGCACGTGGTGGTACAACTGGTGATGGTACTGGTGTACGTGGTGGTGGTGGTATAGCTGGTGATGGTACTGGTGTACGTGGTGGTACAACTGGTGATGGTACTGGTGTACGTGGTGGTGGTGGTATAGCTGGTGATGATACTGGTGTACGTGGTGGTATAACTGGTGATGGTACTGGTATACGTGGTGGTATAACGGTGATGGTACTGGTGTAAGTGGTGGTATAACTGGTGATGGTACTGGTGTAAGTGGTGGTATAACTGGTGATGGTACTGGTATACGTGGTGGTATAATTGGTGATGGTACTGGTATACGTGGTGGTATAACTGGTGATGGTACTGGTATACGTGGTGGTATAATTGGTGATGGTACTGGTATACGTGGTGGTATAACTGGTGATGGTACTGGTATACGTGGTGGTATAATTGGTGATGGTACTGGTATACGTGGTGGTATAACTGGTGATGGTACTGGTGTAAGTGGTGGTATAACTGGTGATGGTGCTGGTGTAAATGGTGGTATAACTGGTGATGGTACTGGTGTAAATGGTATAACTGTGATGGTACTGGTGTAAGTGCTGGTGTAACTGTAATGGTACTGGTGTAAGTGGTAGTGGTGGTTTAACCGGTGATGGTACTGGTGTAAGTGGTAGTGGTGGTATAACTGGTGATGGCACTGGTGTAAGTGCTGGTATAACTGTGATGGTACTGGTGTAAGTGGTAGTGGTATAACTGGTGATGGCACTGGTGTAAGTGGTGGTATAACTGTAATGGTACTGGTGTAAGTGGTAGTGGTGGTATAACTGGTGATGGTACTGGTGTAAGTGGTGGTATAACTAGTGATGGTTCTGGTGTAATTGGTAGTAGTGGTATAACTGGTGATGGTACTGGTGTAAGTGGTGGTATAACTGTGATGGTTCTGGTGTAAGTGGTAGTAGTGGTATAACTGGTGATGGTACTGGTGTAAGTGGTGGTATAACTATGATGGTTCTGGTGTAAGTGGTAGTAGTGGTATAACTGGTGATGGTACTGGTGTAAGTGGTGGTATAACTATGACTACTGGTGTAAGTGGTAGTAGTGGTGTACATGGTAGTAACATCAACTAGGTGTGATGGTGGTGGTATAAGACGATGGTGTTGGTGATGGTAGTATTCTGTATTCACCTATCTGTACTGGCAGATGTCGAGTCTCAGCTCCTGGACCCGCCAATCCGCTGGTGGCTACTGGGTTCACTCCTGGCTGCGTGAATCCTTTCATACCTGTTCTTAAATCTGTGTATGAAGCCTACCTCTACCACTTCACTGTCTAGGTCGTACCACTTCTTGGCCTCTCTAGGGGTAAAGAAGTATTTCCTAACATCTCCCTGACCTCCTCAGCTATTGGACTAGTCTCGTTATAATTACACATTTACATTTTCCGGGTTCTTGACATGCATTATCATATGTGGGTTCCATACTGGCTCTGCATACTCCAAGATGGGCCTGAGAGATGCCCTGCAGTGGACTGAGAATGATTTCTTGTTAAAGTTCCTGAAAGCTTCCTTTAAATTTGACAATCTTGCATTGCTACGAGACTGGCAAATTCAGATGATTTATGCCTCAGGAGAAATGCTTAGAACTATGCTTACCCAAGATCCACTGTCAGGGAGGTTTGCAGCCTTTTTCCCCATTAGCCTGTACTTTGCTTCTGGTCTTCTTCGATCATCCCGATTTTCATAACTATGCAGCTGCTGGGGTTAAACTCTTAACAGCCATCAAACCAATTCTGTATGGCAAAAACTGTGTGGGACCCAGAGTTAGCTATGTTTGCCTTGTGTTACTGCATCACACAAGATGTGTTTTATAGTGTTGAACTGGTGACTACCAGATGGAGGGGGGAAGAATGGAGGGAGAGGAGGGGGGAGGAATGGAGGGAGAGGAGGGGGGAGGAATGGAGGGAGAGGAGGGGGGAGGACTGGAGGGAGAGAGGGGGGGATAAAGAGGGAGGTAATGAGTGAGGGAGGACGAGGAACAGTCAGGTGATAAGTGTTGTGCTGGGTGGATGTAAGCTACACTTCTCCACACCTCTAAAGATATCACAGGTAAAAAAATCAAAACAAATACACAAAATGTTTCATAAGACAATAATTATGCAGTAGAACTGAGGAAAAACTGACGTGAACCAGTGTAGTGTAGTGGATGGATATACATCCAAGTGTGGGCGTTTGTGGGCAACGTGACGAGACTATAATATTATTATTACAACCCAGATTCTTACTCCAGCTAACATAATTCATTATGAGGAATCAACAACAGATTAAATGAACAGGAAGGAGAATTTCACCAGTAGCATCATAATGGACAAATGAGATGGTTCAAGGAATTACCTTTAGGAAGCTCACCTTGACTTGTTAAGGCTGGTTGGTGGTGCTTGGCCAAACACCAGAATTTATCATAAAATGATCCTTGGAGTTACGGAATTAGTTACCCTCCCCTGCCTTAATTCAAACATTTTTTTACCTCCCATTTCCTTGTATGACCTGTTAGCACTTAACTGTAAATTTTAGGTAATTGTAAAAATCCGGGTCTTTTATACGAATGCAAATATTTATTTCAGAATTAATATATAAAACGTTTAATAATCTGAAGACCCATTGGATGCATAAACATTTCGAGCAAAAAAAAAAATTTAGCCTATACTGTACTTCAGTTTATTTAGGTACAGGATCTGTGAATCGACCATTGCAGTCACACACATGTCAGTACAATTATCATACATACTAACGTGTAAATTACCCACCAGGATAACCTCTCCCCCCCCCCCCCGAAAAAAAAAAGTTAGACGAAGTGACATTTCCACTGGATCCTTGCATTACCTCTGTAACTTGCTCAGCTATCAAAACTTTGGAGTCCAGTCCCTGGACCAATTATGTACCTCTGTAATCTTTTGACTACCGCCCACAGGATGGGTATGGGGTGCATAATAAACATATTAAACTAACTAACTCCTTGCAATCTCGCTTGAGGGTCTAATATTAACATGGTGAGTTTTACGATAATTATTCCTGAAAATGTTTAATATCAGGTTAATTTTGTCATGGACATCGTGTAAGAATCATAACCTATCAAATCCCACCCTCATCTAACCTCAAGTATAACGTAACCTAACGTAATTTAACCTCACTCCACCTGCAGTAGATATGGAACTGTCACGCCTTTGTTTAAATGTAATTATTCTTTATTTATTACGTTCGTTGATTGACCAGGAGTGTCAGTAATAACCAATTATTTTTTCTACTATTTCCCAAAATAAATTCCACAAGAAATAATTAATGCCGAGGTGTAGATAGCATGTTTGTATTTTATAAAATAATAAGCAGTTTATCAAAAGAATTGGATCTCTATATCAGTCATTTTTTATAATTTTAAATAACAGGTTTTTAAGCTCGGAGATACAATGATGGGTGGAGAGTTTCTCCATTAACATAATGCGAACGGGAAAGTAATGACTATTTGTTAATGGTATATAAAACCGAGTAGATGAACAAGTCATGTGCAACATTTGGGTATTTGTATTGTGGAGACATTTGGCCAGCTAGTGGCTTCACATTAATCCAATAGAAAATAATACTGCAGACAGAGGAGATGAAATAGTTTGAGGTGATCAGTCCCTCAGCCTTATGTGATATTCAGTCCCTCAGCCTTGTATGGTGTTCAGTCTCTCAGCCTTGTGTGGTATTCAGTCCCTCAACATTGTGTGGTATTCAGTCCCTCAGCCTTGTGTGGTATTCAGTCCCTCAACATTGTGTGGTATTCAGTCCCTCAGCCTTGTGTGGTATTCAGTCCCTCAGCCTTGTGTGGTATTCAGTCTCTCAGCCTTGTGTGGTATTCAGTCCCTCAGCCTTGTGTGGTATTCAGTCTCTCAGCCTTGTATGGTATTCAGTCCCTCAGCCTTGTGTGGTATTCAGACCCTCAGCCTTGTGTGGTATTCAGTCCCTCAGCCTTGTGTGGTATTCAGTCCCTCAGCCTTGTGTGGTATTCAGTCCCTCAGCCTTGTGTGGTATTCAGTCCCTCAGCCTTGTGTGGTATTCAGTCCCTCAACATTGTGTGGTATTCAGTCCCTCAACATTGTGTGGTATTCAGTCCCTCAACATTGTGTGGTATTCAGTCCCTCAGCCTTGTGTGGTATTCAGTCCCTCAACATTGTGTGGTATTCAGTCCCTCAGCCTTGTGTGGTATTCAGTCTCTCAGCCTTGTGTGGTATTCAGTCCCTCAGCCTTGTGTGGTATTCAGTCCCTCAGCCTTGTGTGGTATTCAGTCTCTCAGCCTTGTGTGGTATTCAGTCCCTCAGCCTTGTGTGGTATTCAGTCTCTCAGCCTTGTATGGTGTTCAGTCCCTCAGCCTTGTATGGCGTTCAATCCCTAAGCCCTGTGTGGTATTCAGTCCCTCAACCTTGTGTGGTATTCAGTCCCTCAGCCTTGTGTGATATTCAGTCCCTCAGCCTTGTGTGATATTCAGTCCCTCAGCCTTGTGTGGTATTCAGTCCCTCAGCCTTGTGTGGTATTCAGTCCCTCAGCCTTGTGTGATATTCAGCCTTATGTGATATTCAGTCCCCCAGCCTTGTGTGATATTCAGTCCCTCAACCTTGTGTGGTATTCAGTCCCTCAGCCTTGTGTGATATTCAGTCCCTCAACCTTGTGTGGTATTCAGTCCCTCAGCCTTGTGTGGTATTCAGTCTCTCAGCCCTGTGTGGTATTCAGTCCCTCAGCCTTGTGTGGTATTCAGTCCCTCAGCCTTGTGTGGTATTCAGTCTCTCAGCCTTGTGTGGTGTTCAGTCCTTCAGCCTTGTATGGCGTTCAATCCCTAAGCCTTGTGTGGTATTCAGTCCCTCAGCCTTGTGTGGTATTCAGTCCCTCAGCCTTGTGTGATATTCAGTCCCTCAGCCTTGTATGGTGTTCAGTCGCTCAGCCTTGTATGGTGTTCAGTCGCTCAGCCTTGTGTGGTGTTCAGTCGCTCAGCCTTGTGTGGTGTTCAGTCCCTCAGCCTTGTGTGGTATTCAGTCCCTCAGCCTTGTGTGATATTCAGTCGCTCAGCCTTGTATGGTGTTCAGTCGCTCAGCCTTGTATGGTGTTCAGTCGCTCAGCCTTGTATGGTGTTCAGTCGCTCAGCCTTGTATGGTGTTCAGTCCCTCAGCCTTGTGTGGTGTTCAGTCCCTCAGCCTTGTGTGGTGTTCAGTCCCTCAGCCTTGTGTGGTGTTCAGTCCCTCAGCCTTGTGTGGTGTTCAGTCCCTCAGCCTTGTGTGGTGTTCAGTCCCTCAGCATTGTATGGTGTTCAGTCCCTCAGCCTTGCGTGGTGTTCAGTCCCTCAGCCTTGCGTGGTGTTCAGTCCCTCAGCCTTGCGTGGTGTTCAGTCCCTCAGCCTTGTGTGGTGTTCAGTCCCTCAGCCTTGTGTGGTGTTCAGTCCCTCAGCCTTGCGTGGTGTTCAGTCCCTCAGCCTTGCGTGGTGTTCAGTCCCTCAGCCTTGCGTGGTGTTTAGTCCCTCAGCCTTGCATGGTGTTCAATCCCTCAGCCTTACATGGTGTTCAATCCCTCAGCCTTGTGTGGTGTTCAGTCCCTCAGCCTTGTGTGGTGTTCAGTCCCTCAGCCTTGTGTGGTGGATGTTGCACCGCCTGCCGAGTCTTGCTTTCGTAGGGAGTCATTTCTGTGCAGATTTGGGACTAGTCCCTCTAGGATTTTCCCAAGTGTATATTATCATGCATCTTTCTCGCCTGCGTTCCAAGGAGTACAGGTCAACGGATTTCAGCCGTTTCCAGTAATTTAGATGCTTTATGGTACTTGCATGTGCAGTGAAAGTTCTCTGTACATTCTCCAGGTCTGTAATTTCGCCAGCCTTGAAAGGGGTCGTCAGTGTACAACAATATTCCAGCCTAGAGAGAACAAGCGATTTGAAGAATATTATCATTGGCTTGGCATCCCTAGTTTTTGAAGCTTTTCATTATCCATTCTATCATTTTCATAGCTGATGTGGTACACATTGTGATTATTATTTATTTATAATTACAAATAACATTATATTTAGCGCATTTATTCGAATATGATACTTGCATTATTCTTATTGTAATATTTATTATTAATAAACCTTTCAAGGATATTAGTGAAAGGTACTGAGTCAAGAAATTGAAGCTACTCCCCTTCCTTGGATCAAACCTGATTTCCTCTCATTCACCAGGTACGTATGATCCCTTGTAAATACCGACCATAATAGCCTTGTTGGAAACTGTTGGGTCAATGTCATTCTTATATTTTGTAGTTTTACTGTGCCTTGATGCCAGTGAGTAGCTCTTCATCCTTGGAATTGGAGCTAATATCCCCTTCTTCGTATCAAGTTCCATTACTTTTGATTCTGCTTTTCTTTCTTCCTTTTTTTCTTTCTCTCTCTCTCTCTCGTAAAATATGTATAGGGTGTGTTTTTGTATTCTGTATGACCTGTACGGGTTTAATACTTGTTTTCAAATATATTAATTTGTAGTAAATAAAAGTAGAGTAGTTAATATAGGTGACAGCGTTGTATATGATCTTATACTCTTATCTATTTAATCTGTCTTCCCCCTCTCCCCCAACTTCCTTATCAACAGCCACTCTTGTCCCTCCTACCCCCCTCTGCCACTAACGCTACAGGTTTAGTTCTTGTTTTCAAGTACCAATTTGTAGTGTGTAAACTGTAGTGTATCGTTACTTTGTGTAGTGTACGTTTAGTGTCCATAAATTGTAAAAGAAACCAAAAAGAGAATTTTTTCAGGAAATCCAGCCGTGAGAAGAGTGGAAGCAGTACCTACAATGGAGAAGAATTGGCAATAAATTAAGAAAAAATATTATGGAAAGCGAGGGTTTTTGTCTACATAAAATGTAAAAAAAAAAAAACTATATATTTAATATAGTGTATATTGGAGCAAGCTCCCAGCAACAGGCACAAACCATCTCTGACAGCAAGATCAAGTAAGAAGACCTCGAGCATTTCTGAAATCAACAGAAGGTTCTTAAGAGTTAAAATAGGAAGAGGTAGAAGATAATGACTACTACTTCCTGGTACCGTCGCATACTCTGGAACTACAAGGGCAACCGCGAGTATGCCAAGTGAGTTCCCTCTGTCAGTTAATATTACTTTCTTGGGGGCGAATTCCCATTGTTTTAAATTATTTATTAAGTATATGCAGGCTGTAAATAATCTCTCTGGCACTGAAAGGGGCAATCAACACTGATCAAAATTCTAAGTGTCACCATTGGCACAATTTCTCATGTTTTGAAAGTTCTCATACATCCTGTCATCTTCCTGGCTATACATTTGCCTTATTGTGCTCTGAAAGAGAGGTCAGCTTACATAATCACTCCCAGGTCTTTTGTGTTTTCATTTCATTGTTTTATAATCCTCTTGTTTTGTATACAGTGTTCCTTTTGAGTTCTTCATTCTTTTCATAATTGAGCAACTAGAAGTTATCACCATTGAACGTTATGCTCTCTTCTGCCCACTTGAAAAACCTGCTCTCTAGATTCCTCTTGCAAAGATACATACTTTATTTCAGCATGATACAATGTTGTACAAAAGTGAATTGCATTTAGGTGTGTGTGCTGAAAACCCCTTAATAAGTAGTGCATTTCGGGAAAACTTAGGACTAACTTAAAATAAGTTTCTCTCTCAGCATCTAACATACTTGCTAAGTTCATTTACGTTAATCTCTTAACATTAGTATACTTGCATAGTATCACTCTCACTCTTTCACTCTCACTCTCTTTCACTCTCACTCTTTCTTTCACTCTTTCTTTCTCTCTCTTTCTCTTTCTCTTTCTCTGAGCATCTATGTGAACTACCATAAGTTTGTTTTTCCTAGCATATAGATACCCTTTAATTTGTCCTTGTCTCTGTTTTCATGCATTTGTAGATGTATAACCACGTTTACACTAGGGAATACTATTTACAGTATTTATACTCGGCAAGTTAATTTTAATCCTAGTTTAAGGGTTAAATTATTCTTGATGTTAGCATAGAGCCAAATTACAGCCTGAACGACCCACATACTCATGATAAAACATAAACTAGTTAAATTAATTCACCTATATGCAGTTACTGGGATTGCAATGGTGTGATGACTTCATATTGACTACACATATGCTGCTATGTATGATAATTCTATGTAACTGTATTTGTGTATACCTGAATAAACTTACTTACTTACTTACTTACTTACTCAGATATCACCAACGTGGATATGACTGAAAAATGTTGGGGAAAAATTGAACTTAAAAAAATGAAGATGAGACAAGATATGAAGAGATAAAAACAGTAGATGAGGACACAGCATACAAAAACAACATACACATGTATTTAAAAGGAAAATACAGACCTGGAGATGGGGGATGCACCATAACAATACAGCAGTATAATAACTCCAGGGTCAAAGATGAGTGGAGGAGAAAGTGGACCTGGAGTATTCACTCCCATCTGAAACAGTGGAGAGTTCCTGCTTCCCATATATGTTTAAAGCTGGGTAAGAGAGAAGGAAAAACTTTTACCTAGAACACTCAGAACCCAAACCATATAAAATTATAAAATATGCTAAGCAGTTTTTTCTCTTCATCCCACAATGAAAAGGGTGAATGACAAACATGCTGCTAATATGATCAGACAGTAGATACTGGAGTTCATCCCAGGTACATGTTAGGTAATGACTTAAGCTGCTTGCCAGAGTACAGTCACACTGCCAGCTTAATGTAAAAAACCCAAAGGTGCTTAGCAGGTAATTTTAAGATCAATAGACATCACTTTATTTAAATTCCTTATCTTATTCTTTGTTATAGAAACTAAACTTAGCTCATAAAAGCTGTTACGAGTTTCTGCACAATAAGTGGTGAACTTGCCCTTGATAAGGACAAATAAAATCTTGTATCAAAAAGAGAGAAAATCCTTGACTGACTTTACAATGAACATATTTAACGAACGCAAACAAGATAACTTCTGTAGGCTGTCAAGGAATCTCAACAGTGAAACATTCAGAATTTTGTACATTAACAAATTAAGCTCATCCTTGGGTATGCAGACCCAGCAAGGAGCCGACACTACTCAAGCTGTTAAGAAAGCTTGGAAATGAAAAAAAAGCCCAGGAAAACTATCTCCATTTAGATTACAGTACTCATCCATGAAGGGGATTGGGGGGGGAGGTTGGTAGCATTAGTTGTTGTATGGTAGTGGTTCTGTATGATGTTAAATGTAGTTGTATGTTGATAGACACTTGACCTGGTGTCCTTGTTTTGTGTGTTTTCTGTGTGCATGGGTTTAGAGCAAGTTGCTCCTGCCTCTCACAACTACTGGATCACTATGACATGGTCTTGGATGCACTGGAGGACAAACAAAATGCAGATGTAGTATACACAGGTTAGATGTTAGGTGTTCAACACAACTCCATAGAATCTCCCGGTGTTCAACACAACTCCATAGAATCTCCCAAGTTATTCTGGCACTTGGGCTGTGGTCTGAGTGTCAGGAATGGCTCAGTTGGAGTTGAGTCAGCCTGCCCTTGTCATAGGCTGCCCCTGCCATAGGGCTGTAAACAGTACTCCACTTGACACAAAGTCAGCTCACCATGCCCTTGCCATAGGGCTGTAAGTGGTACGTCACTTGTACCCACTCTGGCACTACTTCAGGAGCCACTGCAGTGGATCAGGGCCTGATCACCCAGGCTGTTACTGTTGGCCACACACAGACCAACGTACAAGCCACGACCTGTTTGGTCAGGTACCGACTTTGTGTCTTTCTAGCCAGTTTTCTGTTGGTAATCCCCCTTATGTGTGCTGGGTGGCAGTTGAACAGTCTTGGGCCCCTGTCACTTACTATTGTGTTGTCTCTTAGCATACTTTTAGTGCCCTTGCTTTTCATTGAAAACTAGTAAAAATATCAACCTGGATGACTGCTAATAAACTTACACTTAATATTGACAAAGCCTTCTACATTCTGTTTGTGAACTGAACAGGTGCTGCCCAGCTGAACATAACGATTGACAACACTCTTATTGCTAAACATAATGAGGGCAAATTCCTGGGCCTGCACCTTAATAGCAACCTGAAATTCAACACCCATTTTTTTTTCCAACAAACTGGCCGTATCCCACCAAGGCAGGGTGGCCCAAAAAGAAAAACGAAAGTTTCTCTTTTTAAATTTAGTAATTTATACAAGAGAAGGGGTTACTAGCCCCTTGCCCCAGGCATTTTAGTCGCCTCTTACAACACGCATGGCTTGTGGAGAAAGAATTCTGTTCCACTTCCCCATGGAGATAAGAGGAATTAAAGAACAAGAACTAGAAAAAAAATAGAAAACCCAGAGGGGTGTGTATATATATGCTTGTACATGTATGTTCAACACCCATATCCAACAAATAACAAAAAAAGTATCCAAAACAATTGGGATCCTCTCCAAGATATGTTACTATGTACTGCAATTAGCCGTGCTCACATTATACTATTCAGTCTTCTATCCCTACCTCACCTATACTATTTGTGCCTGGGGATCAACAGCAGCAACTTGCCTAAAGCCAGTAATAACCCAACAGAAAGCCGTAGTAACAATTATCACGCAATCCAATGCAAGACAACACACACCCCCACCCTTCAAAGACCTAAACTACTCACTGTACAGAACATTCACACCCACTATTGTGCAACCTACATTTACAGAACCATAAATTCTAATATTAACCATGAATTAAAACACTTTCTTGATAGTTGCAACAGGACACAGACACACTACCAGACACAAAAATCTGACATTTGCCATGTCTGGCTTAACTTCAACAGAAATTTGATGTACATAAAAGGGCCTAAAATCTGGAACTCCCGGCCTGAAAACTCTAGAACCACAGACTCGAGCACCATTTTCAAAACTACCATTAAAAACAGGTCATCTCCTTAACACACCCAATCAGCAAACCAAATGAAAACCACCTAATTCTCTTTTTGTATCATGAACATATCCAAAACAATATAGTCTTACTCTCAATATCTGTAATTCCCCTCTAATTTACACTTACACCCACCCAAATGACTGTAAACATTAAATTCCTAATATAACTATTGCCTATTAAATCTTAAGTTAGTCCTAAATTTGCCTAAGATAATTAGGTATGTATCTAATTATGTATGTATCTAATAATGTATGTTCAAGCATACTGCTTCATAACTTGTATCAATATAGAGTAAGAATTAGTATTAGTCTGCCCGAAATACCTTGGCATGCTAGTGGCCTTCTTTGTAATTAATATTTTATAACATGTAAACCACACATTGTAAGCTTTACAAGGAAATAAAGATTTTGATTTTGATTTTTGATTTTTGGGGATGTTGCACTGCCTGCCAATTATTTGCTTTCATAGGGAGTGATTTCCATGTGCAGATTTGTCTCCAGTCCCACCTAGGCTGGGTGACCCAAAGAAAAAAAATCCCCAAAAAGAAAATACTTTCATCATCATTCAACACTTACACCTCACTCATACATAATCACTGTTTTTGCAGAGGTGCCCAGATTCAACAGTTTAGAAGAATATACTATAACATATCCCTCCAAACTGCCAATATCCCAAATCCATCTAAAGTGCAGGCATTGTACTTCCCATTTCCAGTACTCAAGTTCAGCTGTATAAAAATAACCAGTTTCCCTGAATCCCTTCACTAAATATTACCCTGCTCACACTCCAACAACTCGTCAGTTCCCAAAAACCATTAGTCTCCATTTACTCCTATCTAGCACACTCGTGCACGCTTGCTGGAAGCCCAAGCCCCTTGCCCACAAAACCTCCTTTACCCCCTCCCTCCAGCACTTTGGAGGACGACCCCTACCCCGCCGCCTTTTCCCTACAGATTCCTATGCTCTCCATGTCATTCTACTTTGATCCATTCTCTCTAAATGACCAAACCACCTCAACAACCCCTCTTCATCCCTCTGATTAATACTATTAGTAACTCCATACCTTCTCCTAATTTCCACACTCCGAATTTTCTGCATAACATATACACCACACATTACCCTTAGACAGGACATTCTCCACTGCCTTCAACCGCCTCCTTGCTGCAGCATTTACAACCCAAGCTTCACACCCGTATAAGAGTGTTAGTACAACTGTACTTTCGTACATTCCTTTCTTTGCCTCCATAGATAATGTTATTTGTTTCCACATATACCTCAATGCACCAGTCACTTTTTTTCCTTCATCAGTTCTGTAGTTAACCTCATCCTTCATAAACCCATCTGCTGACACATCAACTCTCAAATATCTAAAAACATTCACGTCTCCCATACTCCCTCTCTCCAATGCGATATCCAATTTTGCTTTATCTAAATCATTGATACCCTCATCACCCTACTCTTATCTATATTCACTTTCAACTTTCTACCTTACACCCTCCCAAACTCGTCCACTAACCTTTGCAACTTTTCCTTAGAATCTCCCATAAGCACAGTAGTATCAACTCCCATTTTGTATTTGATTCCCCATAATTTCATCCCACCCCTCTCCCCAACACCCTAGCATTTACTTCTTTTACAACTCCATCTATAAATATATTAAACAACTATTGTGACATTACACATCCCTGTCTAAGACCTACTTTTATTGGGAAGTAGTCTCCCTCTTTTCTACACGCCCTAACCTAAGCCTCACTATCCTCATAAAAACTCTTTACAGCATTTAGTAACTTACTACATATTAAGTTATACGTGCAACATCTGCCACATTGCTCCCCTATCCACTCTATCATACGACTTTTCTAAATCCATAAATGCAATGAAAACTTCCCTACCTTTATCTAAATACTGTTCACATATACGCTTCAATGTATACACATCCCCTACCCATTCTAAAGCCTCTTTGCTTATCTGCAATCCTACATTCTGTCTTACCTCTAATTCTTTCAATAATAACCCTACCGTACACTTTTCCTGGTATACTCAGTCAACTTATTCCCCTATAATTTTTTGCAATCTCTCTTGTACCCTTCCCTTTATATAAAGGAACTATACATGCTCTCTGCCAATCCCTAGATACCTTCCCCTCTTTCATACATATTCTTTCTTCTTTCAACACACCGGCCATATCCCATCGAGGCAGGGTGGCCCAAAAGGAAAAACGAAAGTTTCTCCTTTTACATTTAGTAATATATACGGGAGAAGGGGTTACTATCCCCTTTCCCCTGGCATTTTAGTTGCCTCTTACAACACGCATGGCTTATGGAGGAAGAATTCTGTTCCACTTTCCCATGGAGATAAGAGGAAATAAACAAGAACAAGAACTAGAAAGAAAATAGCAGAAAACCCAGAGGGGTGTGTATATATATGCTTGTACAGGTGTGTGTAGTGTGACCTAAGTGTAAGTAGAAGTAGCAAGACGTACCTGTAATCTTGCATATTTATGAGACAGACAAAAGACACCAGCAATCCTACCATCATGTAAAACAATTACAGGCTTTCGTTTCACACTCACTTAGCAGGAAGGTAGTACCCCCCTGGATGGTTGCTGTCTACCAACCTACTACCTAATTTCATTTTTTTTTTTTTTTCAACAAGTCGGCCGTCTCCCACTGAGGCAGGGTGACCTAATTTCATACATATACTAAATAAAAATACCAACCACTCCAGGGAGCAAGGGGCTAGTAACCCCTTCTCCTGTATATATTACTAAATTTAAAAAGAGAAACTTTCGTTTTTCTTTTTGGGCCACCCTGCCTTGGTGGGATATGGCTGGTTTGTTGGAAAAAAAAAAAAAACCACTCCAGCACTATATCCCTTCCTGCTTTAATCATTTCTATCATGATCCCATCAGTTCCAGCTGCTTTACCCCCTTTCATTCTACATAATGCCTCGTGCACCTCCTCCACACTCACATCCTGCTCTTCTTCACTCCTTAAAGATGGTATACCTCCCTGGCCAGTGCATGAAATTACCACCTCCCTTCCTTCATCGACATTTAAGTTCCTCAAAATATTCCCGCCATCTACCCAGTACCTCCATCTCCCCATCTGCTACTCCCCTACTCTGTTTTTAACTGACAAATCCATACGTTCCCTAGGCTTTCTTAACTTTTTTAACTCCAAAATTTTTTCTTATTTTCATTAAAATTTCTTGACAGTGCTTCTCCCACTCTATCATCTGCTCTCCTTTTGCACTCTCTCACCACTCTCTTCACCTTTCTTTTACTCTCCATATACTCTGCTCTTCTTATAACACTTCTGCTTTGTAAAAACCTCTCATAAGCTACCTTTTTTTCTTTTATCACTCCTTTTCCTTCATCATTTCAAAGTGTATGTTATGATTAATTGATTGTGTTCCCTTTTGTTAATAATCAAACATGTGATTCCTCTCATTTAAACTTGTTAAAGCCATATAGCACAAGCTAATAGGATATTCAGTCCTCTTGCATTCATTGTGAACTCCTAAATTATACTTACTCTCACCCAAGTGACTGTAAGTATAATTTAGGAGTATAAAATTACTTGTATTGTTATTGCCTTATTAATCTTTAAGTTAGTCTTTAAGTTTGTCCAAAATGCTTTGCATGTGTAGGGCTTTCTGCATTTACACCTTTGTACAAAATTTGTATCATGCTGAAATAAAATTATCTTTCTTGCCTGTGTTCCAAGGAGTACAGATCAAGGGACTTCAACCATTCCCAGTAATTTAGGTGTTTTCTTGTACTTATAGGTGCAGTGGAAGATCTCTATATATTTTCCAGGTCTACAATTTTGCAACTTGGCAATGACCAAATGATAGTAACTTCAGCCATGCTGGAACAAAACCTCTGAAGTTCCCATAGCTGATGAACCCTTGCTGGAATACTCGATGTTCTCACTTCTTTACTGAGGTCTCCCAGCTCAGACTGACAGATTTCAACACATTGTATGAATCCTATTCTGCATGATGGAATATGACATTGGATACATCAGCATAATGCTGATATATCAAATTTTGTTAAATAAAAAATGAATATTCAAATAACTTAACTTCAGTTTTTTTTTTAACAAGTCGGCCACTGTTAATTAGGTCTGAGTTCTAGTTTTAGTTGATTTAAATGGTTTGTATAATCGAATTTTCAAAATGTATGAAATAAATATTGCCTAATTTTTTTAATAATTGTGTACATATTGTAAATAAAATTTGTCTCCTCTCATTTGATTCATAGTTATTGAAGGCATTTTTAGCATTATAAGTGTTTAGTGTTAATCTTTCAGTATTGGAAGCCATTTTATAATGTCTGAATATTTTTTACTTAATTTTTTTTTTTAGGCTTGCATGTTTCATTACAATAGATAACAGATATGTTCTCCTGCAGGAGTGGCTTTGACCTTGCCCGTGCCAGATTTGTGGAGGAAGATCTTGAGGTAGACTGCTCCAATCGTCACTACATCATCACAGGTTCGTAACCTCACATGAATGTAATGTTACCTCCTCAGGTGTTTCCTTGGATTGAATCTGATTGCCTTTTATTCCCCAGGCACTGTATGACCTTTAAAGGTTAAGCGCTCTTATGCCTTCCCCCTCTTTGTGTAATAATCTCAAAGTATTTTCTGTGTTTGATCACCTTAATGTGGTAGTGGTGTTTGTGGTACAAAATAGTAGCCTGGTTAAGATGGCATCACATCATCCTCCATTTTCAGACATATAACTTGGATATTTACCAGTTCATCAAAAGTTGCTTTTGAAGGAAAGGGAAAGATGTTCATATCTGACTTCCTCCCATTCCTTCATGTGCTGTAAGACCTCTATGGGTTTTAGCACTTTTCAGTGATTATTATAATAATTTCTATTATAATATCAACCAATATAATTATTGATGAAAAAGTCACTGGTAGTGTTGTAGCAGTCACACCACATGATAGAGATTATATCATACAATTGGCAGAGGTACTACTGCAAGTTGTCTTCATATCCCCAGTGTGGCAAGTGAATGATCTGCACTTCCAACAGTCTTTCCAAATTACCCATTATGAGCTGAATGACATTTTTGTCTGTTGTCTGATGTTTTTGGTCAAAATAGATAATTTTATTATTCCTTGGTTTTTTTTTTTTTCTGTCTGTCTAATACCAGTGGTTGTTCAGAGGCATGGCACATTTTATTAGCAATGTCATGAAACATTTAGGTAGTAGGTTGGTAGACAGCAACTGCCCAGGGAGGTGCTACCGTCCTGCCAAGTGAGTGTAAAACAGAAACCTGTAATTGTTTTACATGATGGTAGGATTGCTGTTTTTTTTTTTTTTTTTTTTTTTGTCTCATAAACGTACAAGATTTCAGGTACGTCTTGCTACTTCTACTTACACTTAGGTCACACTACTCATACATGTACAAGCATATACATATATACACACCCCTCTCGGTTTTCTTCTATTTTCTTACTAGTTTTTGTTCCTGTTTATTTCCTCTTATCTCTATGGGGAAGTGGAACAGAATTCTTCTTCTGTAAGCCATGCGTGTTGTAAGAGGCAACTAAAATGCTGGGAGCAAGGGGCTAGTAACCCCTTCTCCTGTATAAAATACTAAATTTAAAAAAAACTTTCGTTTTTCTTTTTGGGCCACCCCGCCTTGGTGGGAAGGGGAGGGGGTCCTTAATGACAGTGAAGGACTCTTGACCTGTGGAATCAGTTACCTTCCCTGTCATTGGATCAAAATTACCTCCCATTTCTCAGGTGTTAACTGACTTTTTACTAGCTAAGTCCTTTCCCATAATTATAAGAATAGTCAAGGAAACCAGTTAGCCAGATTGAATCCTGGAGGTTGGTGTGAGATAACAAGTCTTACATAGGAAGTCCAGTGCTTGCAATTTAAATGACGGGTGGGGATGTTTGCATATGCGTTCATTTGAATTGTGATGACTATGCACTTCTGGTAAGACAACTATTCAGTGAACGCATTTCCTTGTTTTCGGTCGTCCTACTTTTAATATGGGACATCAGATGTGGTATAAAATATGCCTTTGGTTTTAGAATACACTAATACTGTGTATTAATGTCAAATATTTTCCTTCATTGTTTTTAATTAGGACCTACTTTTGTAAAACACCAAACCTGTATGGGTCATTCAGAGCAAGCAATGGAGGCTCCATTCTCTCTCCACTAGGCACAAGTCAGTGTGCTACCTATTTTTATTCACATAATTAATTTAAGCTGTAACATGTTACTTGTGTAGTGTATATTCATTATATATTCTGTAAGCAACATAAGACTTAACAGTACAGTACTGTACTGTTGAGTGCAGGGAGGAATTAATATTTTGAAACCAAGGTCATTAGTGTTATCCTTTAAATGTAATTATAAACTTAATTTATTGAACTCGTTTTAATCCTTACATATTTACTGTTCCTTAATTAACCTTGATAGGCACTGAAATTTATAATGACCAAATGTAACAATTCACTGGAGTGACCCAGGAGTTGAACCCGCTATTGGAGATTACCAGTCTTTTCCTTTTGCCTATGCTCTGTGTTGCCTTGCTAATTGTAACTTCTTTGTATGGCTTTGTAACTTGCTCAGCTATCAAAACTTTGGGGTCCAGTCCCTGGACCCATTATGTACCTCTGTAATCTTTTGACTACCGCCCACAGGATGGGTATGGGATGCATACTAAGCATATTAAACTATTAAACTTTTTATGGCTCGTAAGAAATAAAAAAAATCAATTTTAATATACGAGTTGACAGCAGGTTGGAATCCTGATCACTTCATTGAATTACCTGGATACGTATACTGTATTGACGTTAATGAGGATATTTTTCCTCTTCCCCCATCAGCTGAGCTACAATGATTGCTGACAAGCACAAACTGCCACAAAGTGTAATTACACTTCTTTCAAATTGTTTAGTATATGTAAAAATGTTGCAGATATAGTAATATATAGGCTACTTTAGTATATAATACATAGTTGTAAATATGTTTATATTACCTCTGTATACAGGAAGGCCCTGCATTTCAGTGTCCCTCTTTTCAATGTCCCACTATTTCGGTAGTTTTCAATTGAGCCGTTCATTATGTTCAGCGCTTTTTCCACTTTTCCACCGTTTTCGGCCTGACGTGCGCAACAGCTGTCAGGGAAGGGCATCCAGCCCCATATTTTAAGGTGTACACTGTATATTCATTTTACTTTCATATCTTGTTTTTAAGCCTGTAATTGTTTTACATGATGGGAGGATTTCTGGTGTCTTTTTTTTTTTGTCTC
Source organism: Cherax quadricarinatus (assembly GCF_038502225.1). Lineage (NCBI taxonomy): Eukaryota > Metazoa > Arthropoda > Malacostraca > Decapoda > Parastacidae > Cherax > Cherax quadricarinatus. Next base: position 1,959,683 of record NC_091349.1, read on the forward strand.
ATAAACATGCAAGATTTTAGGTATACATGTATCTTGTATATACACACCCCTCTAGGTTTCCTTCTGTTTTCTTACTAGTTCTAGTTTATTTCCTCTTATCTCCATTGGGAAGTGGAACAGAATTCTTCCTCCATAAGCCATGTGTGTTGTAAGAGGCGACTAAAATACTGGGAGCAAGGGGCTAGTAACCCCTTCTCCCGTATAAGTTACTAAATTTAAAAAGAAACTTTTGTTTTTCTTTTTGGGCCACCCTGCCTTGGTGGGATACGGCCGGTTTGTTGAAAGAAGAAAGAAATATGTATATATGTATTTTTTTTTTTCAACAAGTCGGCCGTCTCCCACCGAGACAGGGTGACCCAAAAAAAGAAAGAAAATCCCCAAAAAGAAAATACTTTCATAATCATACAACACTTTCACCTCACTCACACATACTGTAATCACTGTTTTTCCAGAGGTGCTCAGAACACAACAGTTTAGAACCATATACGTATAAAGATACACAACATATCCCTCCAAACTGCTAATATCCTGTATATACGTGGGAGACGGCCGACTTGTTGGAAAAAAAAAACGTATGTATATACATATGTTTTCTTTCAACGTACCAGCCATATCCCACTGAGGTGGGGTGCCCCTGAAGGAAAAACGAAAGTTTCTCCTTTTATATTTAGTAATATATACAGGAGAAGAGGTTACTAGGCCCTTGCTCCCGGCATTTTAGTTGCCTCTTAAGACACTCATGGCTTACGGAGGAAGAATTCTGTTACACTTCCCCATAGAGATATTGGAAATAAACAAGAACTAGAAAGAAAATAGAAGAAAACCCAGAGGGGTGTGTATAAATATGCTTGTACATGTATGTGTAGTGTGACCTAAGTGTAAGTAGAAGTAGCAAGGCGTACCTGAAATCTTGCATGTTTGAGACAGAAAAATTTCACCAGCAATTCAACCATCATGTAAAACAATTACACGTTTCCGTTTACTCACTTGGCAGGACGGTAGTACCTCCCTGGGCGGTTGCTGTCTACCAACCTACTACCTAGTATATATATACTGTATATATATATATAGGTGGTAGGCTGGTAGACAGCAACCACCCAGGGAGGTACTACCGTCCTGCCAAGCGAGTGTAAAACGAAAGCCTGTAATTGTTTTACATGATGGTAGGATTGCTGGTGTCTTGTTTGTCTCATAAATATGCAAGATTACAGGTACGTCTTGCTACTTCTACTTACATTTAGGTCACACTACACATACATGTACACGTTTTTTTATACAAACTCATCTGAGTTTTCTTTTATTTTATCTTAATAGTTCTTGTTCTTATTACTTTTCCTTTTATATCCATGGGGAAGTGGAATAAGAATCTTTCCTCCGTAAGCCATGCTTGTTGTAAAAGTCAACTAAAATGCTGGGAACAATGGGCTAGTAACCCCTTTTCCTGTAATAATTACTAAAAAGAATAAGAAGAAAATTGTTAAAGTGGGATGTGTGAATGTGCGTGGATGTTGTGTGAATGATAAGAAAGAGATGATTGTGGATGTTATGAATGTAATAAAGTTGGTAGAATTACCGACAATATGTAAAGTAAAAGGACACAAATGCAACTAATGTGACATTTTAGAGGCAACGTTTCGCTCTCCAGGAGCGAAACGTTGCCTCAATAAAATGTCACATTAGTTGCATTTGTGTCCTTTTACTTTACATGTTATGAATGAGAAGAAGCTGGATGTCCTGGCTTTAAGTGAAACAAAGATGAAGGGGGTGGGAGAGTTTCAGTGGAGAGGAATAAATGGGATTAGGTCAGGGGTTTCAAATAGTTAGAGCTAAAGAAGGAGTAGCAATAATGTTGAAGGATAAGCTATGGTAGGAAAAGAGGGACTATAAATGTATTAATTCAAGGATTATGTGGAGTAAAATAAAGGTTGGATGTGAAAAGTGGGTTATAGTAGTGAGTGCATGGGGAGTTTTGAACCAAGTGTGAGAGTACTTGTGGTTGGGGATTTCAATGCTAAAGTGGGTAAAAATGTTGTGGAGGGAGTAGTAGGTAAATTTGGGGTGCCAGGAGTAAATGAAAATGGGGAGCCTTTAATTGAGCTATGTGTAGAAAGAGGTTTGGTAATAAGTAATACATATTTTATGAAAAAGAGGATAAATAAATATACAAGGATGATAAAGCACGTAATGAAAGTAGTTTGTTAGATAATGTATTGGTGGATAAAAGGTTGATGGGTAGGCTCCACGATGTACACGTTTATAGAGGGGCAACTGATATATCGGATCATTATCTAGTTGTAGCTACAGTTGGAGTAAGAGGTAGCTGGGACAAGAGGAAAATGGCAACAACAAGTAAGAGGGAGGTGAAAGTGTATAAACTAAGGGAGGAGGAAGTTCGGGTGAGATATAAGCAACTATTGGCAGAAAGGTGGGCTGGTGCAAGTATGAATAGTGGGGGGCTTGAAGAGGGTTGGAATAGTTTTAAAAATGCAGTAATAGAATGTGGGGCAGAAGTTTGTGGATATAGGAGGGTGGGTACAGGAGGAAAGAAGAGTGATTGGTGGAATGATGAAGTAAAGGGTGTGATAAAAGAGAAGAAGGTAGCTTATGAGAAGTTTTTACAAAGCAGAAGTGTTATAAGAAGAGTAGAGTATATGGAGAGTAAAAGAAAGGTGGAGAGTGGTGAGAGAGTGCAAAAGGAGAGTGGATGATAGAGTGAGAGGGCAATGTCAAGAAATTTTAATGAAAATAAGAAAAAAAATTTTGGAGCTAGTTAAACAAGTTAAGAAAGCCTAGGGAATGAATGGATTTGTCAAAAACAGTAGGGGAGTTAGTAGATGGGGAGATGGAGGTATTGGGTAGATGGCGAGAATATTTTGAGGAATTTTTAAATGACTAAGAAAGGGAGGCGGTAATTTCATGCACTGGCCAGGGAGGTATACCATCTTTTAGGAGTGAAAAAGAGCAGGATTTGAGTGTGGGGGAGGTGCGTGAGGCATTACATAGAATGAAAGGGGGTAAAGCAGCTGGAACTGACGGGATCATGACAGAAATGTTAAAAGCAGGGGGGATATAGTGTTGGAGTGGTTGGTATTTTTGTTTAATAAATGTATGAAAGAGGGGAAGGTACCTAGGGATTGGCAGGGAGCATGTCCAGTCCCTTTATATAAAGGGAAGGGGGACAAAAGAGATTGTAAAAATTATAGAAGAATAAGTTTACCGAGTATACCAGGAAAAGCGTACGGTAGGGTTATTATCGAAAGAATTAGAGGCAAGACAGAATGTAGAATTGAGGATGAGCAAGGTTGTTTTAGAGTGGGTAGGGGATGTGTAGATCAAGTGTTTACATTGAAGCATGTATGTGAACAGTATTTAGATAAAGGTAGGGAAGTTTTTATTGCATTTATAGATTTAGAAAAGGCACATGAAAGAGTGGGTAGGGGAGCAATGTGGCAGATGTTGCAAGTATATGGAATAGGTGGTAAGTTACTAAATGCTGTAAAGTGTTTTTATGAGGATAGTGAGGCTCAGGTTAGGGTGTGTAGAAGAGGGAGACTACTTCCCGGTAAAAGTAGGTCTTAGACAGGGATGTGTAATGTCACCATGGTTATTAAAGGTCCATGGGGTTGTAAAAGAAGTAAATGCTAGGGTGTTTAGGAGAGGGGTGGGATTAAATTATGGGGAATAAAATACAAAATGGGAATTGACAGTTACTTTTTGCTGATGATACTGTGCTTATGGGAGATTCTGAAGAAAACTTGCAAAGGTTAGTGGACGAATTGCGTGTGTAAAGGTAGAAAGTTGAAAGTGAACATAGAAAAGAGTAAGGTGATGAGGGTATCAAATGATTTAGTATGGAAGACGTGCGAATGTTTTCAGATATTTGGGAGTTGACGTGTCACCGGATGGATTTATGAAGGAGGAGGTTAATCATAGAATTGATGAAGGAAAAAAGGTGACTGGTGCATTGAGGTATATGTGGAGACAGAAAATGTTATCTATGGAGGCAAGGAAAGGAATGTATAAAAGTATAGTATGTAGTACTAACACTCTTATATGAGTGTGAAGCTTGGGTTGTAAATGCTGCAGCTAGGAGGCAGCTGGAGGCAGTGGAGATGTCCTGTCTAAGGGCAATGTGTGGTGTAAATATTATGCAGAAAATTCAGGGTGTGGAAATTAGGAGAAGGTGTGGAATTAATAAAAGTATTAGTCAGAGGGCTGAAGAGGGGTTGTTGAGGTGGTTTGGTCATTTAGAGAGAATGGATCAAAGTAGAATGACATGAAGAGCATTTAAATCTGTAGGGGAAGGAAGGCGGGGTAGGGGACGTCCTTGAAAAAGTTGGATGGAGTTGGTAAAGGAGGTTTTGTGGGTGAGGGGCTTGGACTTCCAGCTAGCGTGCGTGAGCGTGTTAGATAGGAGTGAATGGAGACGAATGGTATTTGGGACCTGACGAGCTGTTGGAGTGAGCAGGGTAATATTTAGTCAAGGGATTCAGGGAAACCGGCTATTTTATATAGCTGGACTTGAGTCCTGGAATTGGGAAATACAATGCCTGCACTTTAAAGGAGTGGTTTGGGATATTGGCAGTTTGGAGGGATATGTTGTGTATCTTTATACGTATATGCTTCTAAACTGTTGTACCTCTCAGTACCTCTGCAAAAACAGTGATTATGTGTGAGTGAGGTGAAAGTGTTAAATGATGATGAAAGTATTTTCTTTTTGGGGATTTTCTTTCTTTTTGGGTCACCCTGCCTTGGTGGGAGACGGCTGACTTGTTAAAAAAATGTATATGTATATATATATACATACACACTCACAGATACATACTTATATACATACACACCCCTCTGGATTTTCTTCTATTTTCTTACTAGTTCTTGTTCTTGTTTATTATCTCCTTGGAGAAGCAGAATAGAATTCTTCCTCTGTAAGCCATGTGTGTTGTAAGAGGCGACTAACATGCCAGGAGCAAGGGGCTAGTAACCCCTTCTCCTGTGTACATTACTAAAGTTAAAAAGAGAAACTTTTGTTTTTCTTTTTGGGCCACCCTGCCTTGGTGGGGTGCAGCTGGTTTGTTGAAAGAAGATCTTTTCTTTAGGCTTAGCTGTATTGAGCACTTAACATGCTTACATTATCATATATTATCAGGTGTTTTATATGCATTCATTAGTGGAAAAATCCACCATGTTCCATTTACCAGCAGTTTTCACTTATCGGCTGGGGTCGGGTATCTAACCACTGAAAAAACAGGGCCCTCCTCTATATGTAAAATGTATGAAATCGATTTATTTATTTGTCTTTGCAAATAGTACAAATATAAATACCTTCTAAAAGTATAGATGTATAGTTGTGAATATAGTACGTACTGTTCATGCTTTCCATAAGCATTCACTAGTTGTAGATGTAGTTATTACTTGGGACTAAGTATACAGTATATACTAGTAATTATAGATTGTAGTTTTTGTATATTATACAGTACTGCACTTTATATATGATACTCTTAACTACAGTGTTTTGTATGTAGTACACTATAAAAGTATACAGTAGGACTAAAATATGAAAAAAATAAGTCGCCATACTGTGGCTGAAACAATTCACTACTTGCAATGAGAGAAGACCAGTGACTTTGCAGTGGTCAAGACTGGACTGCAACACTGTCTGAAGCTGCTTCTCCAAGTGGGTTACTTGTGAACTGTACTTCAGTATATGTACAGTAATTATTATGAATTGCACTTTATGTATTGCTACTAATACAGTGTGACTAGTTAATGGTCCAAGTCAGACTGAAACATTGTCATAAGTTTCTTTCTCTTATGTACAAGTTATTTGTGTATTGTTCCATTCACGGTATTGTGCCTTTTTTTGTTCTTTATTGCTACTTAATTTTAATTAACATGCTAATTTTTTAAGAATTAGCCTTTAAATTTTCATTTATTCTCTTTTAACTTCAAGTTTTTCTAAAATTTTAATTTTTTTCCTTGCAGTATATTTTAACTAATATTTGCTTATAGTATAGTGTATTTTAAATGTCACTATGATTGTCACACATTGTGCAGACACAGTATGCTAATGTAATACTTTTCAAATACACATTGAAGATTGAGACACGCCTTCCTCTTTGTATTGGACTGATGAAGCCACTGTGTGACGAAACGTTTCCTGAATAAAGATTCCCATATGCTGCATAAGTGTCTCAATCTTCAACTTGTCGGTTTTTCAAACCATTCATCACAAATACACATTAGCAATAAATTTGCCAAAAATGTTTTAATATTTTACTTTAGGAATAATTTTACTGAAAAGACTGAATTTAATATGTAGCTTTCAGTTTATCTACAATGCTTTCTGAATTTTTAGAAGAACAATATCTGTAATTGTACAAGAGTTGCATTAACCTTACCACTTCCTCTTTCATATGTATACAGGATGCAACACTGGAATTGGGTTTGAGATAGCTGTAGCTGTGGCTAAGAGGGGTGGCATCCTGCATATGGTGTGTCGCAACGAAGCCTCGGCCAAGACAGCACGCTCGGAGATCATCACCACCACTGGCAATGATGTACGATTAAATTCTGGCTCTCATTATATACTGTACTTTTTTTTTTTTTGTATGACTAGTCTGTTATTTCTTTGTTTCTGTCAGTGCTTCCTCTTCCCATATTGAAGGCTTCTTTTTAACATGTATTTTACAAGCTAAGAGCTGTTATCTTACCTTGGCTCATTTCTAAACCTATCCTTGTCTAAGGTATACTGCTTCCTCCTCAGGATATTACCCATGGTACCTACAGGTACCTGGGATATTACCTAAGTACCTATTTACTGCTAGGTAAACACGAGCAGAAAGTGTAAGATGGCTTACTCGTACATTGTATTCTGCCTGGGAATCAAACCAGGGTCCCTTGAGTTGAGTCTTTGTTGTATATTCCAGGTTCAAAGTTTAATCTTATGAGTTTCATCCATTTATTGTTACAGTATACTCCAGTATACTGTATACTGCTGTTAATAATGTTCCTTCATAATTCTCTTGGTGATGCTGCTATTTGCTCTTTTGTGTGTTGTTGTGGTATACTAATATGTAGGACAAAGTTACATGGTTTAGTAGATTTAACTTCTTGCACTGAAATTAAAGTTGCATAGAATGAGATGTACCTGAAGGGTGCCTACTCAGCACTACCGTATCTTTAATCATTATTGATGGACGCTTCTTGGTTATCCCCTTGTGGCGTGTAGTCTTCTTTATGACGTGGACAATTTTGCCATAGTTCTGATGTGGATATTCAGATTGTGACTGCAGTGGAGTGGCTTGCTTCCAATTCTATTTTAGTTTGGTTCTCTTCATATTGTTTCTTGCTCTATCCGAGCCATGTTTCATTATTTTCTCATGAAATTTTATTCTCTTGCTATTCCTGTTTGGTTTTCATATTAGATCTTGCCAAATTTTAATTTCTGAGCCCTTTATTGAAAAACATCTCCAGTGCTCCATAAATTTTAAAACTTCTTTCCACTCACCTATTAGCTCAACCTCTCCCCACCAATATGTCAGCACCCATCTACCAGTGTTGTTGCCTGTGCCACCCACCTTCTATATATCTTTTATCATTAACTGACTCTCTCCACTATTTTCAGAAAATCTACCTTCACTGTGTGGATTTGTCGCGGCCGAGGGAGGTGACTATGTGGGCTGCCAAGTTTGCTGCTCAGCAAGAACAAATCCACGTTCTTGTCAACAATGCGAGTTGCCTTCTGAATGAGCGGCACTTGGATGAGGATGGCTGTGAGATAGACGTCAGTTTTGCTGTCAACACACTCTCCCCCTACATCCTAACAGTCAACCTCCTGCCCGTCCTCCAAAGGTACGAGCCTAGGAATATGTCATTATCTGTCTTGGACTTTTGTTTCTGAATATGTAGAAATTTTCAAGAGGAAACTGGATCATTACCTCCTTCACATAGCAGATAAGCAAGGCTGTGATGGATATGTGGGCCAGTAGGCCACTAATGGCACCAACAACCTGATTGACCATGCAGTTAACAGGGAAGGCTGGCTTTGTGCTGCACTCTGTGGGGAGAGCACTGACAGCTGGTCGCAGGTATGTTTATCTCTGCTGTTCATCTGCCAGTTTTTCTACCATTTAACTCGACAAAAGACGTATAACATGCACTAATTGGATATTCATTTCTCTTGTACTCATTGTAACTCCTAAATTTATTTTTTCAACCATTTATGAGACTATATAAAAGCACTCAATTAGTCATTGCCTTGTTAATCTTAAGATAGTCTTCAGAGTGCCCTAAATGCTTTGCATATACCTGGAGAGGGTTTCAGGGGTCAACACCCCCATGGCTCGGTCTGAGACCAGGCCTTGTGGTGGATCAGGGTCTGATCAACCAGGCTGTTACTGCTGGCCGCACGCAAACTGATGTACAAACCACATCCCGGCTGGTCAGGTACTGACTTAGGTGCCTGTTCAGTGCCTTCTTGAAGACAGCCAGGGGTCTATTGGTAATCCTCCTTATGAATGCTGGGAGGTAGTTGAACAGTCTTGGGCCCCTGACACTTACTGTGTTGTCTCTTGGTGTACTCGTGGCACCTCTGCTTTTCATTGGGGGAATGTTGCATCTACTACCGAGTCTTTTGCTTTCATAGGGAGTGATTGTCATGTGCAAAGTTTGGTACTAATTCCTCTAGTATTTTCCAAGTGTGTATTATCATGTATCTCTCTCGCCTGCATTCCAGGGAATACAAATCAAGGGACTTCAACTGTTCCCAGTAATTTAGGTGCCTTATGGTATACTTATGTGTGCCATGAAAGTTCTTAGTACACTCTCCAAGTCAGTAATTTCGCCTGCCTTGAAGGGGGCAGTTAGTGTACAGCAGTATTTCAGCCTATAGAGAACAAGCGATTTGAAGAGAATCATTATGGGCTTGGCATCCCTAGTTTTGAAGGTTCTCCTTATCCATCCTATCATTTTCCTAGCAGATGTGGTAGATACATTGTTGTGGTCTTCGAAGGCGAGATCCTCTGACATTCACTTCCAGGTCCTTCACATTACTTTTTCAGTCTATTGTATGGTTAGAATTTGTTGTATACCCTGATAGTTTTAATTTCCTCAAGTTTTCCGTATCTGGGTATACGTAGTTGAAATTTCTCTTCATTGAACTTCATTTTGTTTTGAGTGGCCCATTTGAAGATTTGGTTTATGCCCGCTTAGTCTTGTGGAGTCTTTGATGGAGGTCACTGTCATGGCAGTTCGGGTGTCATCCGCAAAAGAAGACACAGCTATGGCTTACATCCGTCCCTTGTAGGTTTAGTGCTTTTTTTTTTATAATAATATGGCATACACCTCTGTGTGTCAGATATGAGGAATAGGATGGGAGCAAGTGCTGTGCCTTGTGGAACAGAGCTTGTCACCATAGCTGCCTTGGACTTTACTCTGTTTACTATTATTCTTTGTGTTCTATTTGTCAGGAAGTTATAGATCTGTCTGCCAACTTTTCCTGTTATACCTTTTCACGCATTTTGTGCACTATTACACCATGGCCACACTTGTCAAAGGCTTTTGCAAAGTCTGTGTATACTACATCTGCATTGTTTATCCTCTACAGGGGCTTTCTGCATACACACCTAAATATCATTCACCTCTGTACAAACATTGTGTCATGCTGAAATAAAAAAAAATTCTTAATCTTACTGTAACTTAATTAGCCCAGTCCCTGGACCCATTATGTGTGCCTGTAATCTTTTGACCACTCTCAGAATGGGTCTGTGGTAACATTCACCATAGGATGGATGCAGGGTTTCTGCTGCTCACAGGATGGGTATGTAGCATCTACTATTTACAGGTAGGATATTGGGTGACTATCATCCACACGATGGCTGTGGAAGGCACAATAAAGCTATCCACCTAATTGGATGTTTCTTTATATGACAGAAGTGAGGATGCCCGTGTGATTAATGTTTCCTCGGCTGGGATGCTGTGTGTACGACTGGACCCTCATGACTTGATGCACACACAGATTAATCCTTACGATGGTCAACTCTTCTACTTCCAGAGCAAACGTCGACAGGTAAGTCCACACTTTTTGTGGGATGTTCTTCCTTGATAATTTCACATTGATGTGAAACATTGAAACCAATATTTAACAAGACTAAAAATCAGTAGCAGTTTGGAGGGATATGTTGTGTATCTTTATACGTATATGCTTCTAAACTGTTGTGTTCTGAGCACCTCTGCAAAAACAGTGATTATGTGTGAGTGAGGTGAAAGTGTTGAATGATGATGAAAGTATTTTCTTTTTGGGGATTTTCTTTCTTTTTTGGGTCAACCTGCCTCGGTGGGAGACGGCCGACTTGTTGGAAAAAAAAAAAAAAAATTGGTCATGTCATCTGTCAGATTTCTGCTGCTGGTTTTGTCTTGTTAAACAGCATTTTTTTTTTTTTTGGGGGGGGAGGGGGGTTTGGGGAGTATATTTGTGAAGCTGCACTCTAGGTAATTAATACACCAACCATTCCAAATTTATATCCTTGTATGCTTTTAACATCTGTCTTGATTCCATCAGTTCTAGTTGCTTCACCCCTTTTCATTCCACCCATCACCTCACACACTTCTCCGTGCTCATTTCTGGATCTTTACTCCTTTGAGATATTATTCCTCCTTGCCCAATGCTTAAAATCACTGCCTTATTAATCTACCCCCATATACCTCTTCAATCTCATTTTTTTTTTCAACAAACTGGCCATATGCCACCAAGGCAGGGTGACCTAAAAAGAAAAAAGTTTTCCCCTTAAATTTGGTAATTTATACAGGAGAAGGGGTTACTTGCCCATTGCTCCTGGCATTTTAGTTGCCTCTTACAATATGCATGGCCTACAGAGGAAGAATTCTTGTCCCACTTTCCCATGGAGATTTTTTTTTTTTTTCAACAAACCGGCCATATCCCACCAAGGCAGGGTGGCCCAAAAAGAAAAACGAAAGTTTCTCTTTTTAAATTTAGTGATTTATACAGGAGAAGGGGTAACTAGCCCCTTGCTCCCAGCATTTTAGTTGACTCTTACAACACGCATGGCTTATGGAGGAAGAATCTGTTCCACTTCCCCATGGAGATAAGAGGAAATGAAAAAGAACTATCAAGAAAATAGAAGAAAACCCAGATAGGTGTGTAAATATATGTGAGTGTTCATGCATGTGTAGTGTGACCTAAGTGTAAGTAGAAGCAGCAAGATATACCCATTATGAGACAGAAAAAAACACCAGCAATCCTACCATCATATAAAACAATCACAGGTTTCTGTTTCGTACTCACTTGGCATGATGGTCATATCTCCCTGGATAGTTGCTGTCTACCAACTTACTACCTAGGCCTCATCACTTATCTTTCCTAAGTTGTTACACCTGTAGTTCATTCATTTGCACTTCTCTCTTACCTATTAATACCATTTTCCTTGTACTTCATCTACTCTTACTGTAGCTACCACTAAATAATGAACTGACATCTGTCACTTATCTAGAAAGATAAACATCCAGAAGTCTGCCTCAACCTTTTTAATCAAAATGCCCACTTTGTCATTAGTTACCTTTCTTGTTGAAAGTGTGATTATATTTAACTTCACAAGAAGTCCTACACAATACTATGCCTAGTTTTTAAGTAGTTTGTAAGCCTTATGATTAGTTGCCTGATATGTATAGCTTAATTAGTGGCTTTCTTTTGTGCCTACTATTTTACTCATGTTGCCTGTAACTCGTGATCCCTGAAACCCTCTCCAGGTATACCCATGAATCTAAATATCTGTATGCTCAAAGAAATAAAGCATTATTATCAGTCACATATAAGGCTAAAAATGGATTTGAAAGCATATATAAGGAATATCTCTTAACGCTGAGCAAGGGGCTAGTAACCCCTCCTGTATACATTACTAAAGTTAAAAAGAGATACTTGTTTTTCTTTTTGGGCCACCCTGCTTGAGTGGGATATGGCCGGTTTGTTGAAAGAAGATCTCTTAACACTAACTGGAAGACAGGCCATAGTTATTAACTAACCAAGATATTCATGGTCTTCACAAACAGTTTTTGTGTATTGTATTAAATTTCTTGAAGCACTTCCTTCAGTGCCAACAATATTGGAGGTTTGGTCCTCCATCCATTGGACATAGACTAATCTCTGACCTCTCGTATTGATGTATAACAAGAACCAGTAAGTTCTACAAGCACTGGTAATTAAAACAATTATTTTAGAGATTATATATTTAAAAAATGGGACATCATGAGCATTATAGGTATGGTAAGTGCTTAATTTTCTTCATGCAAACTTTAATCAAACTTTGTTTCCATTATACTTTTGTGCAAAGGTTGCAATGACATTGTGGTTTGCTCAGAGGTATGACAAAGTGCACTTCTCCTCTATGCACCCTGGCTGGGTTGACACTCCTACCATGAAGAACTCCGTACCTCAGATCTATGAAACGGTAAGTAGCACAAATTTATTTTTCACATCAGGTACCTCTAATCAGAGTAAGGTGATTAAACAGTCTGTTCAAGCACAGTATGACCCTTATGGGTTTAATAATTCCCTGTGAATAAAATAATTTTAATCTGCTCCTTCATTTCTCCCACTGGGTGTCAACATAGATTCTTAATTGTCATTTGTTGAAAGTATCAACCAATTTGTTAAATCTTGAAATTTTCCTATTTGTAATCTCTGCAGTCAGAAAATATTTTAATAAATAGTATTTTGGTTTTTATTCAGTTTTTTTCCTCCTAAATTGATTTTTGCAATTTTTTTGTGGATTTGCCTAATTGCTTGTTTAAAAAAAAACTTCAGTCTCTACTGAATCATGCAGGTAGATGGGCATTTACCCTTCCAACTAGGGTCCCTCTAGTCCCTACTTGTATAAGTTACATTTGCTCCCTTTCAAGGCAAGAAATGAATTTAAACTCAGTTCGTTCTTTAAAGTTTAGTGAACTCTTGTATCTTGCTGATATGCTCGTACCCGTTACATCAGGCTCGGGAATGTTTCCGAGAAGTAAATTAATCTGACCCTTTTTAGACCGATTGAGCCTGTGCTGTTAGGGAGAAATTATAATCAGAGTGAACTTTCTTTTGTATGTAGATCCTAGATTGTTCAGTAGGTTGCCACTGTTTGTTGAGAGTCAGGAATCTGTTCATGCTTTCAAGTCTTAGTTGAACACACCTCTCTTCTAGAGCTTATGATCCTGATGATCAGACTGTCACTCTTTCTTCTTCGTTGTTGTTACATTTGTGTTGGTGTGCAAGCATCTGTGAATTTCTTGAAAGAATAGGTGTTTTTATGATGTTTAGGGGAGAAGCACTTAACATGTTGGGATGATAGTGCCTGATGAAATGGGTAACAATCAGGTTTGATCCAAGAGCCCCACTCAGTAGTTTCAGGAACCTTCCTTGAAGAGAATTATTAAATCAGTAAAGTTGCTAATATACTTAAAATCAACCAGTAATAATGTATAAAACCACTGCTACCCTATACCATACTTGTTTTCTTGGTGCAGATGAAGGAGAACCTGCGATCACCGAGCGAGGGTGCTGACACTGCTGTCTGGCTCGCCATCTCAAAGGCTGCCCTCAACCACCCTAGTGGTCTTTTCTTCCAAGGTACACCACAGTTGCTTGTTGTAGAGACTTACCTTGATTCTTCTTTTCTGAGGCTCTAAAGATAAGCTTTAATCAGGTTAACTACACTTGATGTTACAAACAGAATTATAAAATTATTATTTTTTTTTTTTTTTTTTTTTTTTTTTTTTTTTTTTTCAACAAGTCGGCCGTCTCCCACCGAGGCAGGGTGACCCAAAAAAGAAAGAAAATCCCCAAAAAGAAAATACTTTCATCATCATTCAACACTTTCACCACACTCGCACATTATCACTGTTTTTGCAGAGGTGCTCAGAATACAACAGTCTAGAAGCATACACACATAAAGATACACAACATATCCCTCCAAACTGCCAATATCCCAACCCCCTCCTTTAAAGTGCAGGCATTGTACTTCCCATTTCCAGGACTCAAGTCCGACTATATGAAAATAACCGGTTTCCCTGAATCCCTTCACTAAATATTACCCTGCTCACACTCCAACAGATCGTCAGGTCCCAAGTACCATTCGTCTCCATTCACTCCTATCTAACACGCTCATGCACGCTTGCTGGAAGTCCAAGCCCCTTACCCACAAAACCTCCTTTACCCCCTCTCTCCAACCCTTTCGAGGACGACCCCTACCCCGCCTTCCTTCCCCTATAGATTTATATGCTTTCCATGTCATTCTACTTTGATCCATTCTCTCTAAATGACCAAACCACCTCAACAAACCCTCTTCTGCCCTCTGACTAATACTTTTATTAACTCCACACCTTCTCCTAATTTCCACACTCCGAATTTTCTGCATAATATTTACACCACACATTGCCCTTAAACAGGACATCTCCACTGCCTCCAACCGTCTCCTCGCTGCTGCATTTACCACCCAAGCTTCACACCCATATAAGAGTGTTGGTACTACTATACTTTCATACATTCCCTTCTTTGCCTCCATAGATAACGTTTTTTGACTCCACATATACCTCAACGCACCACTCACCTTTTTTCCCTCATCAATTCTATGATTAACCTCATCCTTCATAAATCCATCCGCCGACACGTCAACTCCCAAGTATCTGAAAACATTCACTTCTTCCATACTCCTCCTCCCCAATTTGATATCCAGTTTTTCTTTATCTAAATCATTTGACACCCTCATCACCTTACTCTTTTCTATGTTCACTTTCAACTTTCTACCTTTACACACATTCCCAAACTCATCCACTAACCTTTGCAATTTTTCTTTAGAATCTCCCATAAGCACAGTATCATCAGCAAAAAGTAACTGTGTCAATTCCCATTTTGAATTTGATTCCCCATAATTTAATCCCACCCCTCTCCCAAACACCCTAGCATTTACTTCCTTAACAACCCCATCTATAAATATATTAAACAACCATGGTGACATTACACATCCCTGTCTAAGACCTACTTTTACCGGGAAATAGTCTCCCTCTCTTCTACACACCCTAACCTGAGCCTCACTATCTTCATAAAAACTCTTTACAGCATTTAATAACTTACCACCTATTCCATATACTTGCAACATCTGCCACATTGCTCCTCTATCCACTCTATCATATGCCTTTTCTAAATCCATAAATGCAATAAAAACTTCCCTACCTTTATCTAAATATTGTTCACATATATGCTTCAATGTAAACACTTGATCTACACATCCCCTACCCACTCTGAAACCTCCTTGCTCATCCGCAATCCTACATTCTGTCTTACCTCTAATTCTTTCAATTATAACCCTACCGTACACTTTTCCTGGTATACTCAGTAAGCTTATTCCTCTATAATTTTTACAGTCTCTTTTGTCCCCTTTCCCTTTATATAAAGGGACTATACATGCTCTCCACCAATCCCTAGGTACCTTCCCCTCTTTCATACATTTATTAAACAAAAGTACCAACCACTCCAACACTATATCCCCCCCTGCTTTTAACATTTCTGTCATGATCCCATCAGTACCAGCTGCTTTACCCCCTTTCATTTTACGTAATGCCTCACGTACCTCCCCCACACTTACATTCTGCTCTTCTTCACTCCTAAAAGATGGTATACCTCCCTGACCAGTGCATGAAATTACTGCCTCTGTTTCTTCCTTAACATTTAAAAGTTCCTCAAAATATTCTCGCCATCTACCTAATACCTCCATCTCCCCATCTACTAACTCCCCTACTCTGTTTTTAACTGACAAATCCATATTTTCCCTTGGCTTTCTTAACTTGTTTAACTCACTCCAAAATTTTTTCTTATTTTCATTAAAATTTCTTGACAGTGCCTCTCCCACTCTATCATCTGCTCTCCTTTTGCACTCTCACCACTCTCTTTACCTTTCTTTTACTCTCCATATATTCTGCTCTTCTTATAACACTTCTGCTTTGTAAAAACCTCTCATAAGCTACCTTTTTCTCTTTTATCACACCCTTTACTTCATCATTCCACCAATCACTCCTCTTTCCTCCTGCACCCACCCTTCTATAACCACAAACTTCTGCCCCACGTTCTAATACTGCATTTTTAAAACTATTCCAACCCTCTTCAACTCCCCCATTACTCATCTTTGCACTATCCCACCTTTCTGCCAATAGTCGCTTATATCTCACCCGAACTTCCTCCTCCCTTAGTTTATATACTTTCACCTCCCTCTTACTTGTTGTTGCCACCTTCCTCTTTTCCCATCTACCTCTTACTCTAACTGTAGCTACAACTAAATAATGATCCGATATATCAGTTGCCCCTCTATAAACATGTACATCCTGGAGCCTACCCATCAACCTTTTATCCACCAATACATAATCTAATAAACTACTTTCATTACATGCTACATCATACCTTGTATATTTATTTATCCTCTTTTTCATAAAATATGTATTACTTATTACCAAATTTCTTTCTACACATAGCTCAATTAAAGGCTCCCCATTTACATTTACCCCTGGCACCCCAAATTTACCTACTACTCCCTCCATAACATTTTTACCCACTTTAGCATTGAAATCCCCAACCACCATTACTCTCACACTTGATTCAAAACTCCCCACGCATTCACTCAACATTTCCCAAAATCTCTCTCTCTCCTCTACACTTCTCTCTTCTCCAGGTGCATACACGCTTATTATAACCCACTTTTCACATCCAATCTTTATTTTACTCCACATAATCCTTGAATTAATACATTTATAGTCCCTCTTTTCCTGCCATAGCTTATCCTTCAACATTATTGCTACTCCTTCTTTAGCTCTAACTCTATTTGAAACCCCTGACCTAATCCCATTTATTCCTCTCCACTGAAACTCTCCCACCCCCTTCAGCTTTGTTTCACTTAAAGCCAGGACATCCAGCTTCTTCTCATTCATAACATCCACAATCATCTCTTTCTTATCATCTGCACAACATCCACGCACATTCAGACTTCCCACTTTGACAATTTTCTTCTTCTTATTCTTTTTAGTAATCTTTACAGGAAAAGGGGTTACTAGCCCATTGTTCCCGGCATTTTAGTTGACTTTTACAACACGCATGGCTTACGGAGGAAAGATTCTTATTCCACTTCCCCATGGATATAAAAGGAAAATTAATAAGACCAAGAACTATTAAGATAAAATCAAAGAAAACTCAGATGAGTGTGTATAAATAAATGTGTACATGTATGTGTAGTGTGACCTAAGTGTAAGTAGAAGTAGCAAGACATGCCTGTAATCTTGCATATTTATGAGACAGACAAAAGACATCAGCAATCCTACCATCATGTAAAACAATCACAGGCTTTCGTTTTACACTCACTTGGCAGGACGGTAGTACCTCCCTGGGTGGTTGCTGTCTACCAACCTACTCCCTTTAAAAATTATACAATGATTTAAATAAGTATGGTACATAGTGGACATTAAAGGCAGCTGTGTAATTTGTCAGTATTGCCCCACCATTCCTTGTTGTCTTTGTGTTTCCAGTTCCTTGGAGCTCCTTGTTACCCAGGGGCAGCATAGACC
The DNA here is from genome assembly GCF_038502225.1 of Cherax quadricarinatus. Taxonomy (NCBI): domain Eukaryota; kingdom Metazoa; phylum Arthropoda; class Malacostraca; order Decapoda; family Parastacidae; genus Cherax; species Cherax quadricarinatus. The sequence goes on from NC_091349.1 coordinate 1,977,284, forward strand.
CAAGGGAAACATGGAGCCTTTTGGGCTGTGTACTGCCTTAGGTTCCATGTTGATATGGTGTTCTTTTCTGTCCTGGGGCTCCAAATTGCCCCAAGTGTGTTGTCTCTTCATTCTCTTTCCTGTTCTGTAGTTTTTCTTTTTCAGCCACTAGGGCTGTTTCCTGATACTACTACAGATATAAAACAAATTATGCCAAAGATAACCTTCAAAGTAATTTGTGTTCTTAAAGTTATCAACTAAACCTAGAAGCCATGCATTTCTTTTAATTTTTTTTTAAATATGAGGCTACATTACTGTATAAATATATTATTCTTTTTAAAATTTTAACAGTTCAAGATCATTTTATTAAGGTTTATTCTCTGTCCTTGAGTGTCTTGTTCCTTCTGACATCTTTCTTTGATGGGCAACCTCATGAAGGATTAAGAAAGTGTATTGCTGTATTTATGCTTGTCATTTGTTTTCAGACAGAGTTCCAGTCCCAACCCACCTGCCTCTTGCCTGGACAAAATCATCCATAGAAGAGGAAAACCTTCTCATGGAAAACATTGAAGCATTGCGTTTGAAGGTATTGGGTGTCATTAGTGCGTTGGTAGCATTACCAAAGCAAGTAGCACAAGCTGCTCCTGCTGACACTAAAAAAACTTCTCTGATTGAACCAAAAACAAGTGTAGAGGAAGATTTAGCTGGAGAACTTACTAAGACGGCCATTACTGAAAAGCCAGTTGCTGAGCCAGAGGATGTTGTCAGGAAGACAGTGCTAGCTGCCCCAGCACCTTCTCTAGAGATGTCATCTCCCAAAGAATTAGGTGCTTCAGCAGTGTCTCATGAAATGCCAGTTGAAAAATCGCTCTTAGACCACCAGGTGGAAGAAGTTGTCATTCTTGAAAAAGATGGATTAGAAAAAGAGCTAGATGCTGCATCAGCAGGACCCACTATGGAGAGGGCTACCCTTCCTGAGCCCCTTAAAGTACAGCAGAAAGAGTTTGATGCTGACTCAGCAGGATCTAAAGTAGAGAATGTTCCTCTTCTTGAGTCATCTGAAGTGCAGCAGTCAGTTACCATTGAATCCCTGTCAGCTAGTGTAAAAGCTCAGGTAAATGAAGTTGAAACAATCAGCACACCCTCATCTGAGGCTGACATGGAGAAGTTATCCAGTATAGAGGTTAGTAAAATTAGAAGTTGCTATAAATATTTTACACTCAGTAGTATAAATTTGTACAATGATTTTTGAGGATATGTAGATGTTTTAGCCAAACAACAATGGCACATATGCTTTAAGTTATGACATAATAATGAGATGATTTGGACATATAGAGAGGATGGAACAAAATAAAATGACTTCGAGAGTGTATAAATCTGTAGTGGAGGGAAGGTGGGGGTAGGGGTTGGCCTAGGATAAGTTGGAGGGAGGGGGTAAAGGAGGTTTTGTGTGTGAGGGGCTTGGACTTCCAGCAAGCATGCATGAGCATGTTGGATAGGAGCAAATGGAGATGAATGGTTTTTAGGACTTGACGTGCTATTGGAGTGTAAGCAAGGTAACATTTATGAAGGATTCAGGGAAACTGGCAGGCCGGACTTGATTTCTGGAGAAGTACAGTGCTGGCACTCTGAAGGAGGGGTATTAATGTTGCAGTTTTATAACTGTAGTGTAAGCATGCTTCTGGCAAGACATTGGTGGAGTGAATGATGAAAGTTTATTTTTCGGGCCACCCTACCTTGGTGGGAAACGGCTGATGTGTTAATGAAAAAAAAAATAATTAGGAATTAGATTTTTACAAAGCAGAAGTAATATCAGGAGACTGGAATATATGGAGAGATTGAGAATGATAAGGGATTGTAAAAGGAGGGCAAATAAGAGTGGGTAAGGTTTTGTCAACAAATTTTGCTGAAAATAAGACAAAAAAATTTGGGGTGAGAGTAATAAGTTGAGACTGTGCCTAGGAAACAAATGAATTTCACAGTTAAAAGCAAAAGAGGGAAGTTATTAGATGGGGAGGTGGAGATATTGAGAAGACGGAAGAAATATTTTGAGCTGTTAAATGTTGACGAGAGGGAGGCAGGGATTTCATGTATTGTCCAGGGAGGTATAAATGTAAAAAGAAGAAAACTTTAGTTTTCCGTTTTGAGTCGCCCTGCCTTGGTGGAAGGTGGCTGGTGTGTTGAAAAAAAAATTTTACTTCATACTCTCCAGTCTGATATACAATCTTTCATTGCCTTCATTTTTTGTTAAACCATTTATGTAAAAAAGGAATACAGTATATTATACAGTTGGGGTGATTGCTATATTTATTTATATAGAAAGCCTCTTATAATGCAGAGCATTTTGGTTATGTATACAACTAACTTTGCTCTTTCCTATGTTTGCTCTTAATTTCCTGCTTTTACATGCCCTCCCAGATTCTTCCATCAGTCTTTGCAACTTTTCTTCAGAGTCTTCCAAAATAACTGTCGTTATCGAAAAGCACTTTGCATCAAATTCATTATCTTTTAATACTGTACCCTTGTGAGATTACAATGCCATTTACAAATGGGTTAAATAACCATGGTGACATCACTCATCCTTTTCAAAGGCCTACTTTTACTAGAAAATAATTCTCTCATACATACCCTAACCTGAACCTACCACCTGTTCCATAGATTTGCAAGATGTCACATTTCTTCCTTGTCCACCTTATCATATGCCTTTTCTAAATCCATAAATGCATCAGAATGTTCCTTTTATCTAAATACAGTGGTACCTCAGGATACAAACCTAATTTGTTCCAAAAAGCTGTTTGAGTGCCGATCTGTTCGAGTACCGAACAAATTTGTTCTCATAAGGAATAATGTAAAGTAGATTAATCCATTTCAGACCCCAAAAATACACTTACAGAAGCACTTACAAAAATACACTTACATAATTGTTCAAGTTCATATCCGGAGGTACTACTGTATTGTACACTTGTGTTTCAATGTAAAATTACTTGTATTTTCTTTTTAACACGTCAGCCATTTCCCACCGAGGCAGGGTGACCCAAAAAGAAAGAAAACCCAAAAAGAAATAAAAACTTTTGGCATCATTCAACAACTTTCGCCATCATTCATACATAATCACTGTCTTTGCAGAGGCACTCAGATATGGCAGTTTAGATGTCACTCCAAACAGCCATTATTCCAAACCCCTCCTTTAAAGTGCAGGCATTGTACTTCCCACTTCAATGACTCATGTCCGGCTAACCGGTTTCCCTAAATCCCTTCACAAAATATACTACCCTACTTACACTCCACTTGTATTGTTATTGCCTTATTAATCTTAAGTTAGTCTAAGTTTGCCCGAAATGCTCTGCATATATAGGGGCTTTCAGCACGTATACTCAAATCTCATTTACCTTTGTACATTGTATCATGCTGAAATAAAGTATTACTATTAAACACTTACCCTACACATTCCCTACTCCTCCTAAAATCTTGTTCTTCTGTAATCCTGCTTGCACAGTTTGCCTGGCATACTAAACAGGCTTATTTCCCTGTAATTCTTTTTTTTTTTTTACCCTAGGTGTCATCCCCTTTCATGTATGTATTGAACAAATACATCAATCATTTCAAGACTGTATCCCTGTTTGCTTTTATATATCAGTCTTCATCCCAGTTGCTTTACCCCTTTCATTCTACCCACTGGCTCGTGCACTTTCACCACACTTGTATCTGGCTCTTCCTCATTTATACGGGGTGCTATACCTCCCTGCTCAGTGCACAAAAACTACCTCCATTTTTTCACCAACATTTAACAATTTTATTTCTGTGTCTATATATCTAGGATACAGATTATCCCTTACCCCACAAACTGACACAAATTTTCTTTCAGATTCCCAAATCTCAGCCATAACAGAGATTGAGATGCCACCTTTTGCAGTGTCTGCCTACAGAGAATGCAAACTTGAAACTAAGGAGTGAATTGGTTTGGTATTATGTGCAGCTCATCAATGAGGTGATAACTAGTATCTTTATTCATGAATACTTCTAGTCCTGTTGCTGATTACATACAGTTATATCCACTGGTTACCTAAAGAGAAAAGTCCAGTATTTTAACACTTTAGATATGACTGAGGTATCAGTAGCCACAAAGCAGCAAATATATTTAGTGACTGAGAACAATTTGGGTTATCTGAAGCAACATCTGCTCTTTCTAGTGATGTTACTTCACTTTAGACTTGTATAACATATTAGTCTATAAAATCTTGTTTACATTTGACAGCAATTGAGTAGGCAATGGTGATTATTTTTCTCATTGTTGTAGGTAATTGCCCATCTGGGCATTAATAGTGCTTTATCAGGCTCACCTAATTATTTGCATGCTTTCTCTCTCCCCTTTACTCCAGGTAAGACAACAGTTCAAAATCTTAAGATAGGTTAGATAAATATTTGAAATATAATATATGCAATTTAGTAAAGCTGTGTTAGGCTGCTAGATTAGTTTTAGTGAACAAAATTGATTGGCATACAAAAATTTGCAGAATTTAATTTTTATCTGGATCAGTGGTCAGGTGAGCCCTATACTGTATTACCATTTAGTAACCTTTATAATTATAAAAATAATTATTTGAGAAGATATAGTATTTTATAGAGGATATTTATTTTAATAATTTTACATAAGATAATCATCAGTGTGATGTACATTTTCATTGTATAAAGTTATTCCTTACACTATATTTTGTCTTTATTCATTGCCTTTATTCACAGCAGTATATGTATTATTACCTTGCCTGCTCTGGTGCTACACTCACACTGCACTACCCAGAGCTTCCACACTAGTTTTATATACCATGGCATTGGACAAGGCCTGGCTAAGGTTCATGAATGCTTTGATAATTGATTAGTACAGTGTAATGATTGCAAACAAAGCTATGTTTAACTTCAATTCATAAAAAAAAAAAATTTCTCATTCCCAAACACTAGGTAGAAAGTGTTGTACATCTTGAGTGTAAGCTTACTGAGAGTCATCCAAGTAGATAGCTTCACAAGTTAGTCATTAAGTGTTGAAGAAATTCAGATCTGGATAGATGACAAATGTTGTCAGCCACAAACAGAAGTGGTTCAAGTTGCTGATAAGCATTAGGAAGGTCATTGATGTAGATGAGGAATAATGAAGGGCCAAGGATACAGAAGCTTAGGTTAGGTATAAATATAAAAGAATCTTGAAGAATTGAGACACTTGTGCAACACATGGGAATCTTTATTGAAGAAACATTTCTTCAATAAAGATTCCCATGTGTTGCACAAGTGTCTCAATTCTTCAACTTGTCGGTTTTCAAAACCATTCACCACACATAAAAGAATCTTATAATATGCTATAATAAATCTGTATTTAATAATTTTCACAACATTTTCTTGATCTTTGTCAGAATACTCACTTTGAGATCATAGGCAATACTGAAAAACTTTATATATTTTTTTTTTTTAAATCTTAAGCTTATAATAGCTCAGGGTTTGAGGCCAAAAAATGTTCTCCCAAAATTGCCACTTGACATTGTAGAATTATATCTGATCAATTTCTTACAAATGCACAAAATAAAAAAAGTGTAATTTCTATTGAAAGTTAGATTAGGTAAAACAAAAGTCCACTAATATGCTAGAATTATCTATAATAACTTTTACTCCATTTTCTCAGTGTGTCAGAGGATACATGTAATTTTAAGTAATAATGAAAACTTAAATAAGCAGCCAGTATCCCAAACCCTCCTTTAAAGTGCAGACATTGTAATTCCCATGTTCAGGACTCAGGTCTGGCTAATTGGTTTCCCTGAATCCCATCCCAAAAACCATTCATCTCTATTCACTCGTATCTAACACTAGCCTGCTGCATGCCCAAGCCCCTTGTGCACAACCTCTTTTTACCCCATCCCTCCTTCCTTTCCTAGGATGACCCCTACTCCTCCCCTGCACTACAGCTTTATATGCCCTCAAAGTCATCCTATTTTGCTCCATCCTTTCTAAATGACTAAACCACTTGAACTCCTCTTCAGCCCTCTGAATAATACCTTTATTAACTCCACACCACCTAATTACCACTATGAAAACTCTGCATAATATTAACACCACACATTGCCCTTAGATATGACATAACTGCTTCCTGCCTCCTCCTCGCTGCAGCATTTACAACCCATGCTTCACACCCATATGAGTGTTGGTACTAATATACTCTTATACATTCCCTTCTTTGCCCTCATGGATAATGTTTTTTGTCTCCATAGATACCTCGATACACAACCCACCTTTATTCCTTCATCAATTCTGTGGTTTACCTTGTCCTTCATAAACCCATTTGCTGACAAGTTTAGTCCCAAATTTCTAAACACATTCACTTCTTCCAAAAATTATCTGTATTTAATCATATTCACTCCACTTTTTTAATCAGTATGTCAGAGTACAGGTGCTGTGATTTTAACAGTATAATCCAGGTACAACATCGATTTTCTGGACCTATGGTTCCATAGCCTTTCTGCCTTTAGAGAGCACAGTATTCCTTGGTCTTGGGGTTGGATAAGTATTTATTTATTTATTTATTTTTTATTAATTTGATAGGAGTGAATGGAGACAAATGGTTTTTAATACTTGACGTGCTGTTGGAGTGTGAGCAAAGTAACATTTATGAAGGGATTCAGGGAAACCGGCAGGCCGGACTTGAGTCCTGGAGATGGGAAGTACAGTGCCTGCACTCTGAAGGAGGGGTGTTAATGTTGCAGTTTAAAAACTGTAGTGTAAAGCACCCTTCTGGCAAGACAGTGATGGAGTGAATGATGGTGAAAGTTTTTCTTTTTCGGGCCACCCTGCCTTGGTGGGAATCGGCCGGTGTGATAATAAAAATAAAAAAAAACATTGAAGTACAAAAAAATACAGTGGTTAAGTGTAACATACCAAAGCCCCTTGTATGCAGAGCATTATGGGCAGGCTTAAAATTAACTTAAGATTAACTAAGCAATGATATATTCAGTGGTAAACATTATTGTAAACAGATAACAATTAATCACAAATAAGTATTTCAAAGACAGGTCATATGGTCATTTACTGTGTTGCTGTGCATCGAGTAGAATGGATTATTCTGTTAGGTATTGTAATTAAAATAACAAAGTTTGATTGGGTCACAGGTTAAACATTTGAGATACAATTACTGTATTCAGTATTTATTTAGTTGTGGGTGAGTAAGTGATTTTTAAATAGAGACTTGAATTTATAAACCGACAGTGTTTCTTTTATATTCACAGGTAATGAATTCCAGATTTTTGGGCCTTTTATGTTTATTGAGTTTTTTGCATAGTGTGAGATGGACACGAGGAACATCAAGGAGTGATCTGTGTCTTGTGTTATGGTCATGTGTTCTGTTGAGGTTGGTAAGGAGACTTTGAGGGGAGGGTTTATATCCGAGTTAAGTGTTCTATGTATGTAGTAGGTACAATAATAAGTATGGATGTTTCGTATGGTGAGTAGGTTTAGAGTTTTGAATATTGGTGGAGTGTGCTGCCTGTAGTGGGAATTTGTTGTTATTCTGACTGCAGCCTTTTGTTGGGTAATTAATGGTTTGAGATGATTTATTTATTATGTTGAGCCCCATGCACAAATTCCATAGGTGAGATAGGGGTAAATAAGTGAGTGATATAGGGCCAGGAGGGCTGACTGTGAAACATAGTACCATATCTTCGATAGTATGCCTACAGTCTTGGAAATTTTCTTGGAAATTTGTTGTATATATGTTTGAAATTTGAGTCTATTATCAAGGTGGATTCCTAAGAATTTTCCCTCTGTGAGCTTTGTGATAGATGATCCGTTTATCATTATGTTAAGAGGGACATCTGTTGCTCTGTTACCAAACTGAATGAAGTAGGTTTTGTCAATGTAGAGAGTAAGTTAGTTAGTCCTCATCCAGGTAGATATTTTCTGTAATTCGGTATTCACAGTATTGGCTAGCATGACTGGGCTCGGGTGAGAGAATGAGAGAAGACATATGTAGTGTCATCTGCAAATAGTGTGGGTTTGAGTAGTTGCGATGCATTTGGTAGGTCATTTATGTAAACGAGAAAGAGAAGAGGGCCAAGGACACTTCCCTGTGGGACACCAACTGTAATTGGCTGTGCAGAAGAGTTTGCTCCATTTGTGTACACATGTTGGCTTCTGTTGAGGGAGTGCCCTCTTATACCATAGTGCAACAATTTTATGTGGAGCAAGTCATGGTCAACTGTATCAAAAGCTTTACGTAAATCAATGAAGATCCCCAGTGGGACTTTTTTTCTCTAGTGCAGTGTATATTTGTTCTAGCATGTGTATAATAGCATCATTCGTATTTTTATTAGGCCTGAACCCAAACTGACAGGGGTTGAGTATGTTGTGGGAGATGAGGTAGGAATAGATTCGCTTATGAATTAATTTTTTTGAAGATTTTTAGAGAGAGGGTGTAAGTTGGATATTGGCCTATAGTTATTCAAGTCTGTTTGGTCTCCTTTATGGATCGGGGTGACCCTCACTATTTTGAGAACTGTAGGGAAGGTAGAGGATTCGATGGATTTGTTGAAGAGTGTTGCAATGATTGGTGATAGCACTTGCGACGCTTTTTTGCATATATAAAGGGTGGTAAGGTATTTAAATCTCCTGTCTTGTTTTTTAGTGTGTTGATAATAAGGGAGACTTCTGTTGGGTTAGTCGGAGCTAGGAACAGTGTGTTCGGGTAGTTGCCAGTGAGGTAGTCATTGGGTGGGGAATTTGAGCTTGGGATTTTATTGGCAAGGTTTTTATCTATGGTGGAGAATTCATTGAGTCTGTTTGCTGTTTCATTTGGTGGGAGTTTGGGTTCATCTAGTTTTGTTAGTTCAATTGCGCTATTTCGTGATATCTTTTTTGTTCCTAGAATTTCTGATAGGGTTTTCCAGGTCTTTTTTATATCACCTTTTAAGTTGGATAATCTGTTCTCATAATACAATTTTTTAGCCCTTCTTATCAGGCTGGTTAGGATTGACGAATAACATTTTGTTTGGTCTCTGGTTATGTGACCCATTCTGTACTGTTTTTCATATTGGTGCTTTGTATTTATGGATTTGAGGATGCTGGGTGTTAGCCAGGGACTGTTCAGTTTGGTGGTAAATACATTGCTGCAGGAATTTCAAGTTCCTGGTCGTAAATTTGTGTGGTTCTGGACCATCAGTGTCCGGAAAATCAATGTAGTATCTATACTAGTTTTTCCAGTGTACATAGTTGCAGAAGTTGGATGACATCAAATAATATAATATCTTTATTTCTACAAGTAGTATATGTAAAAAGTATACAGGCCTAACTGACATCAATAATATTATATAGAAAGCTGCTTGTTATGCAGAGCATTTTGGGCAAATTAGGTCAGTTTTGTCCCAGGATGCAACCCACACCAGTTGACTAACACCCAGGTACTCATTTTACTGATGGGGAACGGACAACTGGTGTAAAGAAACACGCCCAGTGTTTCTACCCTCTCTGGGAATGGAACCCAGCCCTTCACCATGTGAAGCAAGAGCTTTAGCCACCAGGCTATGGGGCACCCTGGTTAACCTTTTCACTTTCAGTGACATATAGGTATGGCTTACATGCCAGTGTTGGTGACGTATTAATACCCCAAAATTCTAGCGGCTTCAGATCTAGCAGGAGAAAGTTGGTAGACCTACATGTGAGAGAATAGGTCTACCTGGTCAGTGTGCGCAGTATAAAAAAATCCTGAAGCATGCAGTGCATAATGAGAAAAAAACCCAATGTTTTTGGATTAAAATGCCACCTTTGAGGTGTATTTTTGTATGGTATTTATGGTTGTATTCTCATTTCCTTGGTCTCGTTTGATAGAATAGAAGACATATTACAGAAATAGAAATTATTTTGATTGGTTTCATGATGAAAAGTACCTTGAAATTGAGCTCAAAGTAGAGGAAATGTTTGATTTTTGCCAATGTTCAAGAGTAAATAAATGACATCACCGTCCAATACGTGTCCAATGGCCACTAATACGCAGTCAAAAATGAGTTGACATTATTTATAATTATATAATGATGCAGTAGTCTGGAAAGCAAGAGGGGTCTGGAGGCATGACTAATGAACAGAGAAAATGTTATTTTAGTGCAAGGAATGTCTGGATTTTTATTCTGGACCCTATTTTGAAATTGGCCAAATTGCCAATTTCTGACCACTTTATTGGGTAGCTGAAATTAGTAAATGGGTGGTTTCTCGTACTCAATCAATAGAGCAAATGGCGTTCTAGAGAAATAGCTATGAGTTTGGTGGACTGCAACAATGGAATTGGCTGAAAATAGGGCTCAAAGTGGGCGAAATCACCGATGCATATATATCGCTGAGACTGCTAACTTCGCGAGAGCGTAATTCCTTAAGTTTTCCATCAAATTTCTTACTTTTGGTGTCATTGCCATCGGGAAAAGATTCTCTATCATTTCATATTTTTTTTTTTTTAAATTCTTCGACACCGAGTGCGAGTTCAGAATCAGGGGTCTCGACAGTGAAAGGGTTAAGCAGATCATTTCAGGCAAGTAATATTGAAAATTTAAAGAAAAAAAAAAAAAATTCCTGCATACTAATGTCTTGGAATAAAGAAATACATAAAGTATTCCTTAGGATAAGGTAGAGATGGAGATGCAGTAATAAAAAGGGATCTGATTTGTCACTTTATTTAAAGAACTCAAAATACTGGTTTGCAATTGTCAAAGACTTTGTACACAGGTTAAATGGCATTCAGTCATGGCTACATAACCTCATAATTCTGTAATAATTGGCACAGGGAATAAATTTAATACTCATAAATTTACAAATGTAAAAATTCTTAATTATTTTTAACATAATTTCTTGTGGGTGAAGAGTTCTGTTAATGGAAGTATCCCCTGCATCTAAGTCATTTACACCATAAAACTAATTGTCTTAAAATATTGTATGACATAAATGCCACTATACATCACCTTAATCTACTAAATTTTGACTTTTCCACATAGCAGAAAAGTTTATCAAAATTCCCATTATCACATTTATACACAAAGGTAATATTTTATTACATTACATTGAAAAACATTTTAGTTTTGAGGCTGTCATTTACCTACTTTTTTTTTTTTTTTCTTTATGCCTATATTGGTAGAAAATTCAACATATATATAATTTAACACAGAGTAATGTTAATTTAAATTTACATTATTAATGCACACACTTACAAATATAATTTGCTCTTTACTCTCCATTTAGTGGATTATTTAAATTGTGGTATCCCTAAACTCCGGGAAAGATCACTAAAGAATGAGTGATGGCAAATGTTTTCTTTTGATCACTACTGTAGTGGGAAATGGCCGACTTGGGAAAAAAATACTCGGAGATTAATCAGAAATGAGTCAAACTTAAAATTGATGTGTAGTACCTCTGAGATATGATACTCTTGAATATGTATTTATTGCTTCACAACTTTTATGTTGTCTCCTTCACTTGATCATGGCTGCTTATATTCCGAGTAATTCTTGTAAAAAAAAAAGTTAAAATTTCTGTAAAATACAATAACACTGTGAATTCTGTATTTTGGTTATGGTACAATATTCTTTTATATTTGTACCTTTTATATAAGAATAACAGTGAAATGAGGGTAGATTCACTAATATTTTCAGATATATTTTATTAGGTATGGAAAGGATTCTGTGCCAGCTTTTTCCGTTCAAAGAAGGGTGTCTTGATGGTGGATAGCTTTTGATCCAAGGAATTGGAGCCCTTTCCCTTCCTTTTATCAAATATAACCTATTCTATAGATGCTGTATAACCCATACAGGTTTAGTGCTTCCCCATTAATGAAATAATCTATGCCAGCTCTACAATAATGATTAACATTATTTACAGTATTATAATGTCAATGAATGTCTTAATATTTAATAACCAGTTTAATGCATTTGACTATTGTATGTATATAACCTGATCAAGTTTTAGCTACAATTTAGTCAACCATCTCCAATCATAGTCTTTTTTACATTACAGTAGGGAGATTATTTATATTAACTAAAATTCAGTAAACCCATGTGGATCATATACGTAGTTTCTTAGCTTTGTACGAGGCATTACTGATGTACTTTAACTGTTTTCTCGATGGTTATATAATCTCCACAAGTCTAGTTTACAAAGATATATGCTACTCTGATACAACTCATAAATTCTTCTCAGAAAATAAATTTATCAAGACTGTCTGATGGTTAGCCTGACCCAGTTTTGAGTCTAATAATCATGTATTTCTTTTATCTACACGAAACAGTTTAATGTCAAATGTGAGCAAAATCCAACAAACAAGTCGTCAAATATTGGTCTTTTTAACGTATCAAATTAAAAACATGTTCTCCAGCGATTACGGAATTTAAATTACACACATGCATACAAAATTTACTTAGATTATTTTAATTATATGTTGTAAAAAAATGAAAACTTTTGTAAATATTTATTTAAAATATATTTATATAAAAATATGTTAGGTGAACATACTAAAATGACTGTGGAATTCACTATTATACAATTAACAGTAAGTAAAAGATATATTTTGACAACAAAGGCAGTACATATAGAATCTTTAAACACGGCACTACTTGACAACACTTAAATTATTATTATTATAATAAAAAAGAAGCTCTAAGCCACAAGGGCTATACAGAGCTGCTTAAATGCGTAGAGTATATTGTATTTTATAAGTCCTCTCACACTGCAATCAACTATATATTTAACAATATGGAATCTCCTAGTTCTTAAAACACTGGGGAAAATAAAATTGCTATCCAGTATGGAGATTATACTTGCAAGATACACCTAGATTAATCATACCAATGCCTAATTGATCCTTCCAGTATGCCAAACTGTCATAATTAATCATATATAAATATACTATCACACACACACACAGTAGGGCCCCACTTTACGGCGTTCCGCTAATATGGGCATTTCAAATTACGACCGAAACACACTATATGGCTCCCTCCACCTGACATTCTGATATGGTCACTGCGCCCCACACGGTTTGTTTGCATTCTCCCTGAGCACAACTCTCCATTATGTCTGGAAACTTTCCAAAATATCAAAGTGTTTAATGTTATTTCATATTTTATATATACATACTCTGATAATTATACTTGTGTGTACCTGTGCCTAAATAAACTTGCACAGTGTGCTGGTGTGCAGGTACACATTAAAATCACTAAGAGTGTCTTGAAGATGCCATGTTAATAATAAGACAATAATCATTCTGAGGCACATTAAATGTCATATATTACATTAATATAGACATTTTGATTAATCCATCTATTTTTTCAAAATTATATTATAAACATGCTACATAACATACAAATATGGTAAATACACCCACAGTAGAATAAATTGATGAATATGAGATGTTTTTCCAGTCGTCTTATCAAAGTGTCGGAAAGAATAATGTTTTCTCTAGTTCAACACCAAAGAAATGTATACAATAGTATTACCGGGGGTAACTGTAGAAAATTATTCTTTTTGTATGCCTTCACTTAGTGTTATTCCTTCTAAAAATGGTGTTACACAAGAATAGGAGTGTTGCTCTTTATTTATTCTACTTTACCAATGTGGAGACAACTTGCACACAATGTACGGTGTTTGTATTATGACATAAGCTTCACAGACATGGAAATGAACGTGTATCAGCCATAACCAGATACGTTCATCTGTTTTACATAATCTGTGGCTCTGTCCTCTCTCATTTACTTGTTCTCTCTCTCATTTATTTGTTTTATCTCGTTTACTCGCCTCTCACCCTACATTAAGACTACAAATATTTTGAGGTAAGTAATGAGTGTACTGTGTATGTATTTTACTCTTGTTTTTTAATGCCTATTTCTATTGCTGGCATTTGTAAGTGGAAAACAATGGCATTCTGCTTTCTGGTGGTAGCCTGGAACCTACCCTGCCATATAAATGGGGTCCTACTGTGTGTGTGCGTGCGTGTAAAGTCTTCTGTTCCTAAGAGCTGATTCTCAGTCATGGAGAGGACTTTCTTTGGGGTATTAACCTGGGAGGGTTAATAACCGAGGCCCAGGATAACCCAAGAAGGCCAAGCAGTGTGACTTCCAATATTTTCATTAGGGTTCAGATCCCCTTCCTTAAGACACTAACCAACTACTAGGTAGTTGCTGGTAGATAAAAATGGGTAACAGGTGTTAGGAGACTTGCCCATGTGTGTCCTGCCTGGGATGTGAATTCTGATCCTTTCAGTCGTGAACCAAATGCTCTACCACTGAGCTACATATGTACAACATTGAATAAGCATTGTCATCCACACCAAGTATTATTATTACCAGTTGTAAGTTGACCTAGGTCTTATGCCAAGGCATATACTTTGTCACAAAAAATGTTTTTGCACCTTATTTTAGCCCCCCCTCCCCCCTTCTATGAAAGATGTTAAGTCCAAAAAAAAAAAAAGGCTTATTTTGAAAGTGAAGACAGTTACTTTTCAGTTTTGTCTAAATACAGTTAAATTAGGTTAGGTTTTTTGTTTAAATATGGCTAGATCAGGTTAGTTTTTTAAACTTATTTGTTTAGACAATCACCATCACTAACAGACAAACCTGATAAATTTATTATGCATTAATCATCCTCAGTACCATCCAAGGAATAAGAAATAGTCCACCTAATGAATGTGTGTCCTTGAACTTGCCTTTTCACTGTTGCAAAATTTACTGTGCAGTACAGCAGCTCTAATTCTCAACTAAATTCACAACACACAATTTAAACAATTCACAGTAACAAAAGACATTACTATATACAGTACTTCCTATATTTAATATGTTTGTTTCTGCTCCTAACCAGCATGGACTATCAAATTTTGTCAGTTACACTTTACAAATGAAAATTTGGGACAAACTAATTATTTTAGACCTAGGAAAGAGAACCACTTGGCCTTTTTGTTTAGTTATCCTGGGTTATTACTCTTTGGATAAAAATCAGAGAAATTTCTTTCTCATCCTAGCCTAGTAATTTTCACAGAACTTGTTGCACTGACATGTACCAACAGCATGTCAGTGCATTATATACAGTTCAGTGGTTGGTACTGAGTTCAGACTTGCTGTTCACTGTTCAATATATCCACATGATGTTGTGTAGCTGGATAAAGACTAAAGCATTTGTAAATTCATATTTAAAATTAAACAAATAAAAATTATATACAATGTTGTCCATGATCACTGACTCTAAACATTAAGTCTAAGTTAATATAATCATACAAAATATTTACTACATGATATACTGTCCAATATAAATAAATAAATTAGTGTAGTGTGAAAAATTGGCTAATGTTCATTGTAAATTCAACCATAAAGAAGTAACCATGTAGGAAGACCTCAAGAGAAATCAAACTATTACTTTGGAAAGAATATAAAAGAATGTAGACTATAGTACATAATGATGTATAAAAATTCTGTAAACTAAAGAGATTCCTGATGCATATGTTAATGTTTAATAATTTGTGGATCAATACAAGCAGTTTAATCTGTACTAGAGGAAATGTTCACCCAGGGGTGCCTTGATACTATTGAAGGGTTCTTGGTCCAAATAGAGCAACCCTTCACTTTTCTCAAATCAAGCTGCATTAAACCCCTTCCTCACTCCTATCATTTTCAAGGTGCTGTATGACTTGTGAGTTTAGCACTTCACTATTAATAAAATATGAATATAATATGCTACTGTAATGACATATTCATAAGGAAAGTTGTGCTGGCTAGAGGATACATCATCACAGTGAAGGTCAGGTCGAGCCCAGCAAGAATCAGTTTTACAGGCAACAGACATAAATCAACTTGGGTACTGATCTATGGCAGAACGAGGTGCTACAGATTCTAGGCGAGTTCAGTCGGTAGACTACATGCATGACACTTCGCACCTGCCTACCAAACATGTTAAAAATAACTTTTTCCCATGAAAATACATTAGTTACAATAGTAGGATGGGTTTAGTGCTTAGTTATTATAATACAATAGTAGTTAACAAGTATATATTTCTAATAAAGAAATTATTATTATTACAATCAAGGGGGAAGCGCTAAACCCGGAGGATTATACAGCGCCTGGGGGGGTATGTGGAAGGCATTCAGGCTTAATTTGGGGAACTCTAATAAAGAAAGGCTTAGTTATACACAGCATTTCAGACAGTCTCAGCTAGGACTAACACTAACAGTATAAAAAAAAAAATTGGTTATACGTATATTAATGTACACACATAAAAATGTAATACCTTACTGTAATACAAAACTGAGCATTAAATGAAAGACAAAATTTAACTTGAGAGCATTAAAAAGCAAATAATAATGTACATATGCACTTTTTTTTTTTAATTTAGTCATGATGCAATTTGTAACTTGGAAGTAAAAGCATAATGGCAATTTAAGGAGTTACATTAAAAATTGTTTCTGGGGAAATACATTAAGCACACATTTTTTTTAGTTTGTTTCAAATTCACAGTTACAAGTTTGTAATTCAGTTGGTAAACTTTTCCACAACTTTGGCCATTTTATTTGCACTGAGCTTCCAAACAGTTTCAATAAATTCCTGTATAACAAACTTCAGAAATATGGATGCAATCTACTTGGTCAGCCGATTTGGAAACAAACTCTACTGGTTAGAGATTTGTCTTATAATCACAGCAAAACAATCTCATCTACATAAACTACAATCTCCATTGCCTGTCACCCACTCTCCCTCCCATCCCCTGATGAATCTTAAATCATGGGTTTACTGTTCAGGTGAATACAAAAAAAAAAATCAGTCTTTGTTTTAAGTGTGATGCCTGTGTGTTGTGTTAATTTTCCAGGAAGCGTTTTAGGTCAGCATTAGCATTACAACGAAGTGTTTTGAAGATATGGAGTGAATATAGTATGTAGAATATTAATATTTAGGTTAAGGAATTTAAATAAAGGCAGAATGTGCTGCCTAAAATTTCAATCTGTGATACTTCTAAAAGCTGAAAATATACATATATTCAATGTATATAATGCGGTCTGCTTAACTAGAGTCCAATCAGCATTCACATTTGTGCACTTATTGTCACCACTATATTTCTAACCTCCAATCATTATTATAACTAAAATGATCAATGCAGTTTTGCATTATTCTCTTTCCATATTAACAATGCTGTTTTAATATACCATGCAGAATTTTGCTACTTTAAAAAATAATTACAATTAATAATAAATCATACCACGGGCGGGGCTTGAACTCACGGTTAGCGAGTCGTAAAACTCCAGACTGACACTTGAACCACAAGTTCAAGCCCCGCCTGTGGTATAGATTGTTTGTAATTGTGTCAATACGATTTCATGCATTACAATTAACAATCTTATATTCAGAAAATTACATTAAACTTGACATCAAATAATCTTAACTACTTCTGTGTAATGCCAAGTACAGTAGTTTTAAGTTCTAGTTTCAGTATACTCAAAATGCTCTGCATAAACTATAATTTTTCAAAATATATGAAATAAATGTCAACTAATTTTGTATAAAGTATGTACATTTTTTAAAATAAAATTGACTATTTTGTTACACCACACAACTGCCTAATCCTGTACTCCATGTTCCTAACACTATAAACCTACCTAACAATACAGACCTGCCTGAGACTACCTAGTAGATTTATACTCTATTGTTAAACTACTAATATAAAGAACATAAATAACAAAATTTTTAAATTATGTGTGGTCAGGAACTCTTACCAGTGTGGCAAAGCATTGGTGGTTTATCACTACCCGTTTCTACTGAACTGTTACCTGTTCTGGCATCTGGGTTGGGCAGGAAGGTGAAGTCACAGACAAGAGAAAAATGGTCAGATGGATAAGCCAGATTTGGGGCTCGTCCTGGTCCCAGATCATCTTCTGTTGGAACATCAAGACCCCCTTCTACATGGAGGCTTAGTGGTGTGTAAAAGATATAATCTATGTTATGGCAGCAGTCCTGTTCTCCTCTTACTTTCCAAGTTGAGTAGGGCGGTTCCTTCCCACCGTGTAACAGGGCATATGCTGATGCCAGTCCTGTTCTTTCATCGATCATGGTAGCATATACTGGCTCACTTGGCTCGGCATTAAAATCTCCACATACAATGGTGGGGTGAATCTGACGGTGTTCACTCAAGAATGCCAGGAGGTCCTTGCCTTGCTCATTGCGAAGACTGGATAGCAGTGCCCCCTGACGTGCCTTCAGGTGGGTCGTCAATACCACCAGTTGTTTTCCTGAGGTTCGCTCCTCAAGTATCAATAGTATGGCTACCTGCAACAATGGCATTTAACAGAATTTGTAAATTTACATACAACCGTAAATATACATATCCTTTGAGAACTAAAATACAAAAAAAAAAAAAAAAATTAAAGTTAATCTTCTGGATTTGCTATATGTAGTACAGTATAATGTATATTAATATTTTTTTTACAAGCCGTATACTGTCATTATTTTCATCACATATTCTCTTATCAGTATTTAGTAAAGACTTTACTAGAGTGCATCAGATATTAGCAGTAGTCTGACTAAAGTGTCTGGTCAAGCATGTACATTCCCTTCAAACATAATTATTCAAGAAAATCTCTTACATTAGTGACAAATGAGCAAGCTTTAATATTATACCTGTAGTGTATAGCATATTTAATTATAATAAACAATACATACTTCTGTATGTATTGTTTATTATAATTACCATCTATACATTATTTAACAACCACAAGTCTGTACAAGTTTAGTAAAAGTGGCAAGAATTAAAATATGACAATTTCTGTGTTATTTTAAAGATCCAGGAATATAGATTACAGTAGTATATAAAGCAATAAGGGCTGACAGAATCAGGGAGTCTACCTACACAGTGAAAGAGGGTGGGCACTAAGATGAATGTACCACTCTGCTAGCAATGTCAGACTCTTTTTAATATTAAAACTACAGAAATGCACAAAAAACAAATGAAGAACTAAGTGAGATGTGTGCAACAGAAACAAATGTATATAACTCAATGGACAGAAGATGAAGTTACATGAAATTTAATACTGTTCTTTGGCATGATTTTTACCAGTACTAATACTGCTGTACCCCTCAAGGAAGGTTCCTTGATGTTGGTGAGGGGCTCTTGATTTAGGGAATTGGATCTGTGCTCCAGTTCCCCGAATTAAGCCTGAATGCCTTCCACATCCCCCCCCAGGCGCTGTATAATCCTCCGGGTTTAGCGCTTCCCCCTTGATTATAATAATAATAATACTGCTGTAGTGCAAATTTACCAAAGTCAGATGGTATGGTCAATAATACTTGATTTTAAAGTAGTATAACATATGTTGTACTTTTTAGACAGAACTTATCAATTTGACTTAAAGGATGGATTATTTTATCAAATAAGCCAAGCTTATACAGGAGGCCCCTGCCTTATGCACACCCAAGTTACACGCATCCATATCTGCAAACAAGACACTTGGGAAACAATTCAAGTTTTACAGCCAAATAACAATAGTACAAATGTGTGAAATACACTTTGTCATCCTTTGTACTATTATTTTCTATATAAACTTAGTACAGTACACTGAAATACCAAGAATGCAACTTATTTGTTTTGTTGTTTAAATACATCAGCCATCTTCCAACAAGGTAGGGTAACCCAAAAATAGAAGAAATACTTGCACTATCAATCCTTGTTTTGTCAGAAGCATGCTAAGGTAACAGTTCTGATGGCTCTCTGAAATACAGCATCACCCCTTCCTCAGAATGCAGGCACTTCACTTTTCACCACTAGGACTCAGGTACAGCTAACTAGTTTCCCAGAATCCCGTCATAAGTGTTACCTTCCTCGCACTCCAACAGAACATTAGGCAGTATTAAGCTATGTATGTTGCTAAAGCTTAGTTAGTTTTTATATGCCATATATATTCTAAGGAATATATAAATTAATATTTAACAAACTGCTGCAAGCCAGAACTCGACCCTACGAACCTTATACCGCCTCCAGAGACAGCACAATGTACGCATCGCCTTACCACTTGAGCCAGCGATCCTACAAGAATCATGCATGCAGCTGAGCTACACGTTTTTCTCGTGATCTGAGGACACTCGTGGCAGTGGTATCTCAAGGATTAATTTCAGCCTCCTCCTGTTTGAATATCCACCTCAACAAGCAGTCTATATAGCTATATAGCAATATGTTAAGAATTCTGAACCAATACAATATAGAGACAAACTGGATATCAGATTGCAGGGAGAGAACATGGAAGAAGTGAACGTGTTCAGATATTTGAGAGTGGACGTGTCGGCAAATGGGTACATACATATATGAAGGACGAGGTAAACCACAGAACTGATGAAGAGAAAAAGGTGGGTGGTGCATTGAGGTATCTGTGGAGACGAAGATGTTATCCATGGAGGCAAAAGGAGGAATGTACAAGAGTATAGTGGTACCAACACTTTTATAAGTGTGAAGCATGGGTTGTGAATGTTGCAGTGAGAAGGAGGCTGGAGGCAGTGGATATGATGGGCCTAAAGGCAATGTGTGGTGTAAATATTATGCAGAGAATTTGTAGTGTGGAAATTAGGAGGTGCAGGGTTACTGGAAGTATTATTCAGAGGGTTGAGTAGGGGTTGTTGAGGTGGTTTGGTCATTTAGAGAGGATGGAACAAAATAGGATGGCTCGGAGGGTGTATAAATCTGCAGTGGAGGGAAGGCAGGATAGGGGGTCATCCATGGAAAGGATGGAGGGAGGGGGTAAAAGAGGTTTTATGTGCAAGGGATTTGAACACACATTATTATTGTAATCATAAAGCACAAAACCTGCTTAGATATACAGCAGGCATGGGTGAGCATGTTAGGAGTGAGTGGCGACTAATGGTTTCTGGGACATGACAAGCTGTTGGAGTGTGAGTAGGGTAATATTTTGTGAAGGGATTCAGGAAAAGTGGTTAGCCAGACTTGAGCCCTGAAGGTGGGAAGTACAGTGCCTGCACTCTAAAGGAGGGGGGTTTGGGATATTTGCTATTTAGAGTGACATATAATCTGTCATATCTGCACACCTCTGGCAAGACAGTGATAGTGAGAATGATGGTGAAAGTGTTTCTGTTTTGGGTCACCCTGCCTCAGGATACTGGCAGTTTGGAGGGATATGTTGTGTATCTTTATATGCATATGCTTTTAAGCTGTTGTATTCCGGGCACCTCTGCAAAAACAGTGATTGTGTGAGTGAGATGAAAGTGTTGAATGATGATGAAAGTATTTTCGTTTTGGGGATTTTCTTTCTTTTTGGGTTACCCTGCCATGGTGAGAGACAGCTGACTTTATGTATGTATGTATGTGTATATATATTTATTTTATTATTTTATTATCACACTGGCCGATTCCCACCAAGGCAGGGTGGCCCGAAAAAGAAAAAACTTTCACCATCATTCACTCCATCACTGTCTTGCCAGAAGGGTGCTTTACACTACAGTTTTTAAACTGCAACATTAACACCCCTCCTTCAGAGTGCAGGCACTGTACTTCCCATCTCCAGGACTCAAGTCCGGCCTGCCGGTTTCCCTGAACCCCTTCATAAATGTTACTTTGCTCACACTCCAACAGCACGTCAAGTATTAAAAACCATTTGTCTCCATTCACTCCTATCAAACACGCTCATGCATACCTGCTGGAAGTCCAAGCCCCTCACGCACAAAACCTCCTTTACCCCCTCTCTCCAACCTTTCCTAGGCCGACCCCTACCCCGCCTTCCTTCCACTACAGACTGATACACTCTTGAAGTCATTATGTTTCGCTCCATTCTCTCTACATGTCCGAACCACCTCAACAACCCTTCCTCAGCCCTCTGGACAACAGTTTTGGTAATCCCGCACCTCCTCCTAACTTCCAAACTACGAATTCTCTGCATTATATTCACACCACACATTGCCCTCAGACATGACATCTCCACTGCCTCCAGCCTTCTCCTCGCTGCAACATTCATCACCCATGCTTCACACCCATATAAGAGCGTTGGTAAAACTATACTCTCATACATTCCCCTCTTTGCCTCCAAGGACAAAGATCTTTGTCTCCACAGACTCCTAAGTGCACCACTCACTCTTTTTCCCTCATCAATTCTATGATTCACCTCATCTTTCATAGACCCATCCGCCGACACGTCCACTCCCAAATATCTGAATACATTCACCTCCTCCATACTCTCTCCCTCCAATCTGATATCCAATCTTTCATCACATAATCTTTTTGTTATCCTCATAACCTTACTCTTTCCTGTATTCACCTTTAATTTTCTTCTTTTGCACACCCTACCAAATTCATCCACCAATCTCTGCAATTTCTCTTCAGAATCTCCCAAGAGCACAGTGTCATCAGCAAAGAGCAGCTGTGACAACTCCCACTTTGTGTGTGATACTTTATCTTTTAACTCCACGCCTCTTGCCAAGACCCTCGCATTTACTTCTCTTACAACCCCATCTATAAATATATTAAACAACCACGGTGACATCACACATCCTTGTCTAAGGCCTACTTTTACTGGGAAATAATTTCCCTCTTTCCTACATACTCTAACTTGAGCCTCACTATCCTCGTAAAAACTCTTCACTGCTTTCAGTAACCTACCTCCTACACCATACACCTGCAACATCTGCCACATTGCCCCCCTATCATCCTGTCATATGCCTTTTCCAAATCCATAAATGCCACAAAGACCTCTTTAGCCTTATCTAAATACTGTTCACTTATATGTTTCACTGTAAACACCTGGTCCACACACCCCCTACCTTTCCTAAAGCCTCCTTGTTCATCTGCTATCCTATTCTCCGTCTTACTCTTAATTCTTTCAATAATAACTCTACCGTACACTTTACCAGGTATACTCAACAGACTTATCCCCCTATAATTTTTGCACTCTCTTTTATCCCCTTTGCCTTTATACAAAGGAACTATGCATGCTCTCTGCCAATCCCTAGGTACCTTACCCTCTTCCATACATTTATTAAATAATTGCACCAACCACTCCAAAACTATATCCCCACCTGCTTTTAACATTTCTATCTTTATCCCATCAATCCCGGCTGCCTTACCCCCTTTCATTTTACCTACTGCCTCACGAACTTCCCCCACACTCACAACTGGCTCTTCCTCACTCCTACAAGATGTTATTCCTCCTTGCCCTATACACGAAATCACAGCTTCCCTATCTTCATCAACATTTAACAATTCCTCAAAATATTCCCTCCATCGTCCCAATATCTCTAACTCTCCATTTAATAACTCTCCTCTTTTATATATATATATATATATATATATATATATATATATATATATATATATATATATATATATATATATTTTTCCAACAAGTCGGTCGTCTCCCACCAAGGCAGGGTGACCCAAAAAAAAAAGAAAGAAAATCCCCAAAAAGAAAATACTTTCATCATCATTCAACACTTTCACCACACTCACACATTATCACTGCTTTTGCAGAGGTGCTCAGAATACAACAGTTTAGAAGCATATACGTATAGAGATACACAACATATCCCTCCAAACTGCCAATATCCCAAACCCCTCCTTTAAAGTGCAGGCATTGTACTTCCCATTTCCAGGACTCAAGTCCGACTATATGAAAATAACTGGTTTCCCTGAATCCCTTCACTAAATATTACCCTGCTCACACTCCAACAGATCGTCAGGTCCCAAGTATCATACGTCTCCATTCACTCCTATCTAACACGCTCATGCACGCTTGCTGGAAGTCCAAGCCCCTCACCCACAAAACCTCCTTTACCCCCTCTTTCCAACCCTTTCGAGGACGACCCCTACCCCTCTTTCCTTCCCCTATAGATTTATATGCTTTCCATGTCATTCTACTTTGATCCATTCTCTCTAAATGACCAAACCACCTCAACAACCCCTCTTCTGCCCTCTGACTAATGCTTTTATTAACTCCACACCTTCTCCTAATTTCCACACTCCGAATTTTCTGCATAATATTTACACCACACATTCCCCTTAGACAGGACATCTCCACTGCCTCCAACCGTCTCCTCGCTGCTGCATTTACCACCCAAGCTTCACATCCATATAAGAGTGTTGGTACTACTATACTTTCATACATTCCCTTCTTTGCCTCCATAGATAACGTTTTTTGACTCCACATATACCTCAACGCACCACTCACCTTTTTTCCCTCATCAATTCTATGATTAACCTCATCCTTCATAAATCCATCCGCCGACACGTCAACTCCCAAGTATCTGAAAACATTCACTTCTTCCATACTCCTCCTCCCCAATTTGATATCCAATTTTTCTTTATCTAAATCATTTGATACCCTCATCACCTTACTCTTTTCTATGTTCACTTTCAACTTTCTACCTTTACACACATTCTCAAACTCATCCACTAACCTTTGCAATTTTTCTTTAGAATCTCCCATAAGCACAGTATCATCAGCAAAAAGTAACTGTGTCATTTCCCATTTTGAATTTGCTTCCCCATAATTTAATCCCACCCCTCTCCCGAACACCCTAGCATTTACTTCTTTTACAACCCCATCTATAAATATATTAAACAACCATGGTGACATTACACATCCCTGTCTAAGACCTACTTTTACCGGGAAGTATTCTCCCTCTCTTCTACACACCCTAACCTGAGCCTCACTATCCTCATAAAAGCTCTTTACAGCATTTAGTAACTTACCACCTATTCCATATACTTGCAACATCTGCCACATTGCTCCTCTATCCACTCTATCATATGCCTTTTCTAAATCCATAAATGCAATAAAAACTTCCCTACCTTTATCTAAATACTGTTCACATATATGCTTCAATGTAAACACTTGATCTACACATCCCCTACCCACTCTGAAGCCTCCTTGCTCGTCCGCAATTCTACATTCTGTCTTACCTCTAATTCTTTCAATTATAACCCTACCGTATACTTTTCCTGGTATACTCAGTAAACTTATTCCTCTATAATTTTTACAATCTCTTTTGTCCCCTTTCCCTTTATATAAAGGGACTATACATGCTCTCCGCCAATCCCTAGGTACCTTCCCCTCTTTCATACATTTATTAAACAAAAGTACCAACCACTCCAACACTATATCCCCCCCTGCTTTTAACATTTCTGTCATGATCCCATCAGTTCCAGCTGCTTTACCCCCTTTCATTCTACGTAATGCCTCACGTACCTCCACCACACTTACATTCTGCTCTTCTTCACTCCTAAAAGATGGTATACCTCCCTGGCCAGTGCATGAAATTACCGCCTCCCTTTCTTCCTTAACATTTAAAAGTTCCTCAAAATATTCTCGCCATCTACCTAATACCTCCCTCTCCCCATCTACTAACTCCCCTACTCTGTTTTTAACTGACAAATCCATACTTTCCCTAGGCTTTCTTAACTTGTTTAACTCACTCCAAATTTTTTTCTTATTTTCATTAAAATTTCTTGACAGTGCCTCTCCCACTCTTTCATCTGCTCTCCTTTTGCACTCTCTCACCACTCTCTTCACCTTTCTTTTACTCTCCATATACTCTGCTCTTCTTATAACACTTCTGCTTTGTAAAAACCTCTTGTAAGCTACCTTTTTCTCTTTTATCACACCCTTTACTTCATCATTCCACCAATCACCCCTCTTTCCTCCTGCCCCCACCCTCCTATAACCACAAACTTCTGCCCCACATTCCAATACTGCATTTTTAAAACTATTCCAACCCTCTTC